>NC_056726.1:1360834359-1361134359 GCF_019279795.1 Protopterus annectens
TATCTATTCATTCTGCAAAAATATGGACAGCTGAGAGGTATAGTTCAGCCAGGGCTGTCTGAGTTTGCTGCCCTTCCCCTCTCAAAATCATGGTCGATTGGAGCCTCCCCCCTGCAACCATTCCAGTGTCCCATTTCTTGGTTATTTTGCCCCATTTACCATAAACACTGTAATGTGCATACTGCTTTACTTCTGTGATGATTTGGATTTCATTTGAAAGTTTTATTTTGCATTTTTACAGCACAAACCCCAATAGATATTTGCTAAACAAAGCAATGCAGTCTCACAATGAAAACAGACTTAGCATTAAAACTTCTCTGCCCTTGAAACTCACATGCATTGAAACAGCACTGAAACCCGCATTCAAAGAAAATACATTTTGCCAGTGGCAGATAAAGATTAACTTTGGGCTGTTTTCAAATCATAGGCCCCTTGAACACGAAACATACACATGCTCTTTGATACACCTTCCGATTGCATTAAATTGTATTCCTTGTACAATACAGTACAGTTGTTAGAGGGCATTTTAAATTTATTGTTTTGAACATTAGTAAACAATGAAACAAAATGCATGCACCAATGACATAACTACCCAATTCAGAACATTTCCATCATAAAAGTCTACTAAGTTATTCTTCAAAAAAGCTCTTCTCCCAATCTTAAGAGTGCATGTTTCACTCTCCATACAATCATGCTTGTGAGTGTGTGAGTGTGAATATATCTACATATATATATATATATATATATATATATATATATATATATATATATAAAATGCCCACACTCTACCCCGACACATGCATGCAGAGCTGTATGTTAGTATGTTATACACTTCTGCTGTCATTTTATAGGTTCATAGGTTGGTACTAGGCTATCGGCCCTAGGGCTTATGCAAGCCTAGCCATAACAATTCCCTAGCTGTTTCTTCCCACACTATTTACTTCCCTAATTCCCTAATATTCTATTTATTTGTTGACTGGGCTTGGGATTTCTTTCCAAAAATGCAGCTTTTCAACCACAAGCAAAGGTCAGACCAGAAATAATGTCAGAATTCAAAATGCCATCAGATATAACACAAAAAATACAATGAAAAACAAAAGCTGACGACTGCAGTAGAATCCAAGTAATTTATTAAAAAGTTGTTAGCGCTTTCATGCACATGAATTGAGTGCACTTCTTCAGACAACGTTACAAGAAAAAACACTGAATATATATATAAACCATAATTAGGAATCCATTAAGATCAGCTGATTTCTATTAACTTTTAAAGAACCATTCCATTCAAAAACCTGCCATTTGTATATTCTTAAATGTTTAGCAAAAAAATATATACTAATATTATTTTAAGCCAAGATATACAAAAAAATTCATATTCAACTATAAATTCAAGAAGCTACTTAAAAAATCTTAGTAAAAGGATATATATAAAAATACAATCCCTATGAAAGTGTTACAAGGCAACTTCTCTACATAATACAATCCAATCAGCAAATACGCAACAAGTTATCTGTAATGGTTGCTTTAATGTGTTACTAACACCTGTGCAGCTCATTAGCATCTAACAAAGGTTAACGCACCACCTTATGGCAATTTTAACACAAAGATATAGCTCAGATATAAGTATAGCAATAATTTTATTTCAACACAAAGATATAGCTTAGATATAAGTATAGCAATAATTTTATTTCAACACAAAGATATAGCTTAGATATAAGTAAAGCAAGCATTTTATTAGTGCAGTTAACAGTCTAAAAATAACACATTCAAAGAGTCTCACTTTCCAAAAGGTTTCATCATAGCTACAGCAACTCAACTTGCAAAATACAGTATTACAGTACTTTCCCATACTTTTCTACCATACACCTCTTGTTCTTCACTGCATGCATGGAGAATGCCTTCTCTTAGTAATTGCTACCATTGTCTGCCTACACCGTCTAAATTAATATCAGTAGTACTGCTGGCAAATAATTGTGTTTTTCCTTAAAGCTGCCCTGAGCCACACTCTATCACCCGGGAACTGTTCTGAACTGCTGCTTAATGCTTCTGTCTGCTCTCACATGTTGCACTCATCTGTAAGCTGTCACATTTCTTAGAAATGCCTTAATCAGTACACAGAATTATAAGGTTAACAGAATCAAAATAACAAAACAAAATGTTGTTATACCACTAAAAAAAATCTTCAGTAAGTGAAAAAATCAATCCCTAAATATCACTGTAATAAAGAAAAAATATGCAAAAGCAAATAGAAGTCTAAAAGGTGATGTCAACTGCAATAGAAAATCTAATGTATAAAATATCTGTCACTCTGTTGGCATGCAGGGATAAACTTTCCAACTACAGCCAAGGTGATCTAAGTTCATTTTCCTACTTGGATGTCTGACAGAGCAACAGGGAGGATAGGCAACCTACCCAGGGAAGGGAGGGGAGAAACAGGATTGCATCATCCAATGACCCTGAAAGAGGCCTTGACTTAAAGGAACTGTGGCCTGAGGTGGTGGAGGGACAACAGAAAGGCATGACCCCTTGGAACACACTCTTGGTGTGACTTCCCATTGCCTGCCCAGCCCACATAAAGTGATGTTAGCTTGTGGTGACAGGGATTTAGGCCAAAGTAAATCCTCTCACAGAAGGGTGATGTCTTCTCCACGCAATTTTCTCATGTGCAACATACCCTGTACAGCCTGCAAGAGGAATAGGGGCCCTTCTCAGAGCAGAACACTAAAAAAGTCCAAACTCACTCACTCACTCACTCACACACACACACACACACACACACACACACACACACACACACACACACACACACACACACACACACACACACACACACACACACACACACACACGTCCCAATCCCTACTAAACAATAAACACACCAGTCCATTCAAACAGACATTCATTCACACACTTCCCTACCATTCTATACTAAATTAATTAACACACTTACCTGTCCTTGCTGCCCATTCCCCATAACGATAATCCAAATGCCTGCGCAATACTCCATAGTCCCTCTAGATTCCCGCGATCCAAACCCTAATCCACAGTCCCGACGCTGACTGCTGCTGTTGCAGTCCGGTCCCGACGCATTTTCCCAGCGAGTCTGTGCACTTTAAAAGTGCACAGACGTCTCCTATGTTTCCCTACCTGGATTGCCGGACTGCCGCGAGCATGCGCAGTAGACTCCCAGTAGTCTGGACTACTGAGCATGCGCGGAGTCCGCGAATTTTAAAAAATTATTTTTTCTTTTTTTTTCTTTTTTTTTTTTGGTTGAGGGGGCTGCAGTCCGGCAGCCCGATAGCACGGGCCGCCCCTGTGCATAGATAGTTGTGTATGTAAGGTTTAGTGTAGGTTTATTAGGTTTTTGGTGTGCTTGTGTTGTGTGTGTGTTTTTTGGAACAGCAAATTTTTTCCCTGGGAAACACACACACACACAAAATGGTCTCCTTTGAAGAAAAATAAAACCTGGAATATTCAGGAACTACACTAAGGCTTATTTCCTGCTATTAAGTTATAACCTGGCAAAATTTCAAGACCCCCATAAACCCTGAGAACACTACTGCCTATGCATGACTGTTATAGAAATGCTAAATGCAGAGACTCTGACAGTGCTATATCAGACCGTAATCAATCAGGCAAGACCACCACTCTCTCTTAGGATGAGCGTTTTCATTGTTAATAGTAAAAACTTCTTCAGATAATAATCATACAACTTCAAACAGTTTAAATAACATTTTTTTTCAATTAAACAATCGTGACTGCCAAGCCCTCAAAAAATACCAAATCAAAATACCCCATAGCTTTCAGCAACCAATCCTTGACTAGCAGGACCACTAACAAGTAAGAACACCAAACCCCTTTGTGCAGTGAGAAAACACGATAGTGTCTACCATCAGCTTCATCATAAAATAAATATTCTTTAAAAATATATTTAGGACATCACATCTATGCAATACTTTAACATCAAAAATCAGATAATATAAAACTAGAAAATTTAACTGATATTTTTTCTTAGTTTCAAAGAAAGACAAATGTCTACCAAACCCCCAGGAAGGATTGGCAAATTAAAATGCTCTGTTGTTTCCGGAGGGTTAGCAAGTCAAAATAACTCATTGCTTTTAACAACCAATCCTCACTAAACAGACTACCATCTAGTAATACATAAATATCTATATATATATATATATATATATATATATATATATATATATATGTATATGTATAAAAATAAAATATATATATATTATTATATATATTATTTGATAGCTATTTCTTTAATATTCCTTAAAGGCTAAAATGTAGAACTTCATGTCTCCATAAAACTTTTAAATTCATTAATCACACTGGAAAATTAACATTTTCCTATTAATTTAAATGAAAATGAATACCTACCAAACCCACAAGAAGAAATGACAAATTAAAATGCCTGATTTACTTCCAACAGCCAGTCATTGTTACCTGCAAATATCATCCACCCAAAGAATAAATAGGAGAACGAATCATTCAAATAGGACATTGCTTAACAGTATAGAACAAGTATGAGTTCATATTAGCTCACCGATGCTTTTAATTTCAATAAGCATGCAGTAGAAGTTTGTTCATTAAGACCTGGCCAACTTGAGGTGTTCATAGGATCGTAGGATCATAGGAAGTTACTAGGCTATTGAGTCCTTACAAGCTTAGCCAAGAATTTAGCCCATGTTCCAACAAGTGAGTACCCTATGCCACTGACCAGTAGGGACACAGGTGGAATCCCAGGGGTGTATTTTCTGTTTCCCATCCAGTTATGCAGGTTGCCCTTAAAAAGGGTTAATGAGGTACTCTGCTTGATGTGGAGAGGAAGTCTATTCCACAAAAAGGGGAGTCTCTGGGACACACAAATCTGTCTCACCAACAAGTCTTATTGATGTCACAGACCAGGTTGAGGTCTTGTGTGCGGATTACTCAAGTGGAGCTTGCGGATATGCAGCAGTCCCATTAAGGCGGGTCTGAGATTGCTTTGTATTCCATGCAGAGGTTACCTCTGAGGAGTCTGTAGGAGACTGAGTAGATCTGTGTAGGGTAGATGTTTGAGGCCCTGGATTCTTCTGGTGAGGAACCTCTGTAGTTTCTCCAGCTGCTGCATGTGCTTTGTGAGGTACATGCCAAAAGGGGCAGTGTACTCAATAATGGGTCTTATAAGGGGAGAATACAGGGATGTTATGACCACCTTGTCCCTGGATGAGATACCCTTACTAATGTGGTGGGCCATGTAGAAAGCTTTTTGTACAACGGAGGCAATATGGTGGTTAAAAGTCAACCTGGGTGCCCAAATCCCTCATGACTGATTGCATGCTTAGGACCATATTATTAATGTGTAATTTGTGGGGATGTCACTCTCCCCAAAGGGGATGATGATACATTTTTTGGCATTCAGTTTGAGGCCATGTTTCTGGCACCAGTCATTTGTTTGGGTGAGACCCTCTTGGAGGATGTCCACATCACTAGGGGAATTGATGACCGCACCCAGCTTGCAGTCATCTGCAAACTTGGTCATCCATAGCCCACTGGTTTTGGCCTGCACTCAGAAAAATATATCCCAAACAGCAGAGGATCCAGCACCGATCCCTGGGGTACACCGCTCATTACAGGTCTACTGCTTGAGGTGGGTTACCCTATTTTGACTAGGTGGATCAGTGAGCCAGTTTGCTACTAATCTGGTAACATATGGATTGATGCCTAGTTGAGAGAGTTTATCTATTATACCTGAGTGGGGAATAGTATTGAAGGCTTTGGCCAGGTCTAGGTAGGTGGTGTACACTGTCTTCCCCTTGTCCATGGCTTTGGTGACTGTCTCAAAGAAGTTGACCAGATTTAACAGGCATGACCTCCCCTTGATGAAACCAAAATGTGTGGGATCCAGTGTTTGGATGTTGCCAGTGTCCTTGTTAATGAGGTCCTTGATTATCTGCTCCATGGCCTTGCAGATCAGGCTAGTTAGGCTGATGGATCTATAATTTCCTGGATTGGTGGATGCTCCACCTTTGTGCATAGGGATAACAGTGACTGTCCTCCACTCGGCTGGGATAAAGCTGGTACTCAGGCTTTGGCTGAATAGGGTGCCTAATGGTGCTGCAAGTTCCTGCCTGACTTTATGTAGGATGCAGCCTGGGATGTTATTGGGTCCCATGAAGCTGTATTTTTTGCCTTTGAGAGGCCAGTGATGACTTGCTCCCTAGAGATAAGGAGAGGGGGGTAGGTACTGGGAATGTTCTGATTTACTGATGTAGGGACAGCAGGGTGAAGTTTTCACTGAACTTGTCTGCCACCAGGCTGGCTATATCTACAGCGTTTGTGTATGCAGTGTCCCTGACCACCAGTTCTGAGCAGATCTGGGTGCGTCCTTTGAGATTGCAGACATATGTGAAGAAGGCGTTATGATTGTCTTTAGTAGATGTGATCAGTATGGACTTAAAGTTTGCTTTGGAGGATTTCACTATTGCTTGCATTTGCTTGTTCAGGCTAAGGAGAGATTACTTCCCATTAGGCATCTGCTCCTTCTTGGTCCTGGACAGCAATTATTTCCTTTTATTATAAAGTTTATTTATTGCAGATGTCCACCAGTCAGGTTTACTCTTCCTTAAGGAGGATGACTTTGTCCTATCGGGTATTCCTGATTCCATGCAGCTATATAAGTGCTCATATAGTACTTTGGTGTAGGTTTGGATATATGTGTCAGTTCCTATGGAGGGAGAGGGGGCTGTAAAGCTGTTTATGCCTTCCCTTAGGAGGTTGTAATGGTTGTAATCAGCTTTGGAGGAGTTTTTTTGTTTGACCCTAGCTGGGGGGTGGGGGGTCGGGGGAGATGGTGACTTCGAAAGTGACTGCTTTGTGGTCGGATCTTACCAGGAATGATGACACTGTAGGGGTACTGTAGTTGTTACTCATGCTGGTTAGTACCAAGCCCAAGATATTTTCACCTCTTGTGGGGGTGTCGACCAACTGGTCCAAGGCATTTGCATTTATGAAATCAAAGAATCTCTGGGGATTTGTGTTCTGGCATGAGTATTTCTTCCAATTTATAGTTGAATAGTTAGTCACCCAGGGTCTGGGTAAAGTGTTTAATCTTGATAGATTCAAATAGGTCCTGATAGGTGGAGTGGGCATCTTGAGTCAAAGTTGGAGGCCTATAGCTAGCTATGATTTGAATATGGAGCTTGTCAATTGTTAACTGCACCTGGAGTCTCCTGTGCATCATACTGTTTGACCAGCCTGGAGGTGTGTGTGCCTCGAGTATACATTGAAACTCCACCTCCTTTAGCTTTGCTGCCCACATTTGGGGTCTGAATGTATGATAGGATGAGTAACCTAGTATGGCTAGGGTGCTCTCCACAGCATTGAACCAGGTTTCTGTGACTGCAAAAATGTCAGCATCTTTCAGGGTTAAGAATACTTGCAATGAGAGCAGTTTCATGTTTAGACTCTTACCTTTTAGCAGCATGACCTTTAATTTATGTTTTGATGAAATTTTCATGTTGGTAGTTTTGACCTCATGGCATTGCCTAAAAAGGCACTCCCCCGGGTTTACAAAGCCCTGTAGAACGTGCAGGATTAGTCTAAGAGCTATTTTCGGCAATATGGCCGACATGCGATCCAGGAATGAGCTCCCAGGACGTGCACATGAGCTCTTAGACTATTCCTGCACAGACTGAGCTCCTGTATGCAAATTACCCCCATTTGCAGGTGAAAACCAGGCAAATGAGGGTAATATGTGATCTAGGAAGCTGGCATCTGTCCGTGCAGGATGAATGCAGTGTGCAGAAATGTACTCTGTTAGTAACCGAGTACATTTCTGCAATCTACAAAACGGAGCTATGACAGCTCCAAATAAAGGCTGCATATCATTGAGGAAGCATGCCAATGTCCAAGTAGAAGGCCATTGGCATTTCAAGCTGTTTAAAAAAAAAATAAACAACTTGTAATTTTTTTTTCGTTGATCTCGCCTGTTTAAGCATAGGGCAGTGACACGCAAATGGGATTGGGGGAAAATAATAAAATAAAATTAAAATAAGCATTCTAACTAAAATCAGTATTCTGCCATACAAGTCAATGGCAGGCAGAAAACAACCTGGCCAGTGAGTAATGGTTGCTAATGGGGGAGGCTCAGTGTGGGACATGTAACTATGCATTAGCAGGCAGTCCTATGCAAATGAGGGAAAGGTTAGTGAATCCCAGATTTTCCCAGGGTGTGAGGCAGGTCTCAAGAGTGTAAGAGTATAAATAGCTGGGTGCAAGACTAGAATATAGGTGACATCATGGGGGTGTGTGTCAGGCATACTGGAAGTGGATTGGAGACCTGTGGCTCAGGATTGCTCCTAGCTTAGCAGAGCTAAGCTAGGGGTGTGTCTAAACCTGCCTAACACTCTTTATAAAGTGTAAGTGGGTGTGCGCACCACACACTGGGTTTTACAGGAAGAAAAAGGAAGTTAAACCAGGAAAAAGCAGCTCTGTGCACATTTGATCACTGTCTGCACGGCGCGCACACAGGCCTAAACAGGGCAGCAATGGGAAGGGAAAACAGCAGTAGGAAGGTAATTAAGGATAACTAGCTGAGCTGCCAGGTGAAATGTATCAGAATCAGCTAATCACACAGGCAGCAGACCAGCCCAGCCCAGAACACCACTATAAACCAAGCAAACACCTACCCCCCTGGTTTTTCCACACTCTACACCACCGGTGTATACAAGCTGGGAAATTTTAAAAACAAATCTACAAATGAGAAGGGCTGCAGCAGGCAACAGAGAACAACATTTGCAAGAGGCTGAGGGTGGTGAGGATGGCAATGCTACTGAAAAACCCACAGTGAGGAGACAGAAGAGCGTACAGATCCAGGGTAACCTACCAGGGGCTACATGAGCTGGAGATAGTGGAGCACTTTAGGGTGGACAGAGACCTCCTACAGCAAATTTTTGAGCTGTGCAGGCCACACCTGACACACCACACTGGCCAAGGGGAACCCATCCCAGTGGATACCAAGGTATGTATAGGCCTAGGTATACTAGCTACAGGTACCTCCCAAACCACAACTGGGGATAACATGGGCATCTCACAGGCATCAGCATCCAGAGTATTCCACCAGTTCCTGGATGCCATGTCAGCACATGCCAGTGAGCACGTATATTTCCTCAACACATGTGAGGTGTTGACCAACAATATGCGTCTCTTCCACCAAATAGCTAACTACCCTGGGGTAGTGGGTGCTATAGACTGCATGCACTTATGCATCAAAGCACCACCCAATGAGCAGGGGAGGGCCTACATCAACTGCAGGGGAATCCCCTCCATCAACTGCCAGGTCATATGTGATGCCCAGGGGTTTATACTGAATGTGTGTGCTGGCTGCCCTGGAAGCTATGATGATTCACACATATGGCAACTGATGCAGCTGTACCACAGATTTGACGATGTGGACATCCCCTACGTTCACCTAGTGGGGGATGCTGGGTACCCACTGGAGCCGTGGCTGATGGCACCCATCAGAAATGCGCACACACCTGAACAACAACGCCATAATGAGGCACACACACAGGCCAGACATATAATAGAGTGTGTGTTTGGGATGCTCAGGTCATGGTTCAGGTGTCTGGGCACATCCAGTGGAGCCCTGCAGTACTCACCAGCTACATGCACCCAAATAGTAATGGAATGTGCTATGCTACACAATATGATCTTGCAGAAACAGCTGCACCAGGAATAGCATGGTGCAGGGCCACACAGCCCCCCACCAATGCCAAGGCCTGTATAGGCACAGAGTGACTCGGAGGAGGAACAACATGAGCCTGCCCCAGTAGGCAGAAGGTGGCATGCCCAGTATGCTCTGACCTTGGCAAAGAGGCAATGCATAGCATATGCACTGACACAGTAGGGGCCCAGGGAATGACACCTCTCTCTGACTCCCACAGACAGTAAAAGGGATACCAAACATGACACTAACTCTGCCCAACCATGTATAAGGGAGTGTACTATGTGCATCTGACATAGGCAGCCCTCCAGCACCATCCTCAAGTCCAGTACAACCTCAAGGTAAGTCAATCAACCTACCAATTGGCAAATGGAGTAGAATGTGTTTTTACCTTTAGCTATGGTATGGATGTGAACATGCAAGGGAATTGGGTGGCCGGATGTCAAGGCAACAGAAAGTAGACACCCATAGTGGCATCATGAGATCTGTAATACATACTGGAGTCACCATTGTAGCCAGTACTACACAGGGTGACAAAACCCACTGCAGGAAATGGCCTGAGCAACAGGGGTGTCCATAAGAGACGCATATGCCAGTCAGGAAGGATCACATACCCAACAACAGTGTGAACCAGCAGGACAGGTGAAGACTAACACAAACAAATGCTGTACTATGGCCTCTGAATGTGCCCTATGGTTAACCCCTCCCCCAGGCCTACACAGACAGACCGGAGCAGGCCAGGCAGTTGAATGTAAGTTGTGAAGGCTAGGAAGTCAGAAACTAATATGTAGTTAAACAAAGCTAGGATCTGTACTACACTAGTAAGCCCTAGCCATTAGGATAGGTAAGACTACAGACTGAAATGGAATACCTGACATACCAGTACAGTCCTAGCAAATGTGTACAAGTGTCAGGTGCGCCCCCCCCATCCAAGTACACTTAGAGTAACAGTCAGGTGTGCCCCCCCACTCCTGTGTAGAACAGTAGAAACAGTCAGGTATCCCCCCCCCACTATGCAGAAATGTAACAACAGTCAATGGCAAATGACCGATGGATACCCTGCAGACACAACATGCTACCTGTCGGTGTACAACACAAAGGTCAGCACCGCAGTACAAACAACCTGGATGTGATCCACACATGCAACACGAATGGCCATCCTGGGCATGCTCACATACTTAGAGGAATAAAGGCAGTGTCAGTCAACAACATACTGAGGTCATACTGGGCATGCTCACACACTTAAACACATGAAGGCCATGTCCGCAGACACCAGTGGACTAGACATATCTGGAAGTTGCAGTTCTCAGTGCAGACACATGTCAGTATGCACCACTCCTGCCTTGCACACACAGTGAATAGGAATACAGACAAATATATACGGACAACACACTATAATAAGCCACAGGTACACAGGCATAGATGTGTGGAAGAGGGTGACCGTGACAAGGAGCCATGCGGGTGTGTCCCAACTGGCACACAGCCAAAGGACCCCAACACATGAGGTGCGGATGTAACCCACTGCTGATACTAGCTACCAGTACCTGTCAGCATGACAGACTATGTGGTGTACATGCCAGCTGTGCAACAAGACTATACAAGGAAGTAGTCATCTAGTAGCGGTATACACGCACCTGTGACATATGACCCCGTGTGTGCCCACACGTGGCATGTCAACCCCTACATGAATGGGGTATGGCCCATGCACACACTGCTCTCCCCATAGCAGTAGTATGACAAGCCTACTGAGGTCATCCAATGCGAATTGCACCTTTGGGAGAGCTATAGCTCAGTAATATGCATGGCACGTCCCATAACTGTGTACTGCTGTAGTGACAGAGTAGTTAGGTAGTAGTACCATCTCCATTCATGCCAATTGTGTGTGTGTGTGTTTGTGTGTGTGTGTGTGTCTGACTGTGTAGAGAGCAATGTATTATAGGCTACTCACTCTCAGTACATTACAAATATCCTACTTTGGCAAGGCTGGTGATGTCACTCACCTAAAATACACCTTTGAGGAAGATGCACTTCAGTAATGTCCGTACGTTCTATAACTGTAGTGCTGTAGTGTGATAAACTAGTTAGGTAGGTGTTTGAACCCCAGCCCCAGACAGTGTGTGTGTGTGTGTGTGTGTGTGTGTGTGTGTGTGTGTGTGTGTGTGTGTGTGTCTGACTGGGTAGAGAGCAATGCTTTTTAGGCTACTCACACTCCATACAATACAAATACTCTACATTGGCAAGGCTGCTGATGTCACTCACCTAGAAGTACACCTCTGGGAAACTGATAGCCCAGTAATCGCTGTAGCGCGTTCTGAAACTGTGTACTGCTGTAGTGTGATAAACTAGTTAGGTAGGTGTTTGAACCTCAGCCCTGGCATCTGTGTGTGTTTGTGTGTGTGTGTGTGTGTGTGTGTGTGTGTGTGTGTGTGTGTGTGTGTGTGTGTGTGTGTGTGTGTGTGTGTGTGTCTGACTGGGTAGAGAGCAATGCTTTTTAGGCTACTCACACTCCATACAATACAAATACTCTACTTTGGCAAGGCTACTGATGTCACTCACCTAGAAGTACACCTCTGGGAAAGTGATAGCCCAGTAATCGCTGTAGCGCATTCTGTAACTGTGTACTGCTGTAGTGTGATAAACTAGTTAGGTAGGTGTTTGAACCCCAGCCCTAGCAACTGTGTGTGTGTGTGTGTGTGTGTGTGTGTGTGTGTGTGTGTGTGTGTGTGTGTGTGTGTGTGTGTGTGTGTGTGTGTGTGTCTGACTGGGTAGAGAGCAATGCTTTGTAGGCTACTCACACTCCATACAATACAAATACTCTACTTTGGCAAGGCTGCTGATGTCACTCACCTAGAAGTACACCTCTGGGAAAGTAATAGCCCAGTAATCGCCGTAGCGCATTCTGTAACTGCGTACTGCTGTAGTGTGATTTAGAACGGTGGTAGTTTTCCATCTCCATTCATGCCAGTTCCGGGTGTTTTGTGTGTGTTTGTGTCTGTGTATGAAGCAATGCATTATAGGCTACTCACTCTCAGTACATTACAAATGTCCTACTTTGGCAGTCCTGGTGATGTCATTAATTGTAAAATACACCTTTGAGGAAGATGCACTTCAGTAATGTTCGTGGCACGTAATATAACTGCGTAGTGCTGTAGTGTAGTAAACTAGTTAGGTAGGGGCTCTATTCCCAGACATGACAGGTGTGTGTGTAACTCATATCCTGTGTAGAGGTGGTTGTGAGTCTGTGACACCTGTGGGCAATTTGGAGGGGTTTTGCTAATTCCATTTATGGTGGCTCTACTACATATCACAATGTCAACCATACAGGGATAACAGATGTAAATAGCTGAGAGGATGGGGTGCAAAGCCATATCCATACGTGCAACATCAAGGCCTGCCAATCACAGTTAGTAACCCCACTGTGCCTTCACATGTGACTCACAATGGACATACCATGCCTGACAACATGCCCTGTATGGACAGATGACACTGACATCAGGAAATGCTGTTAGCATGCTATCAATGTAGGTGCAGGGTAAATCTGCTGACCAGTACCACTCCCTGCCACACATGGGCAAGACTGGCACATCTGATGGTAAGCTATGTTCACAGCATGGGCCAGACACCCCAGGTGCAGTTCCACATGTCACTGTACATGCATGTGGGAGGTGTGCACATCCTAGACACCATCCCAGTCATAGACTAGGGAACACATACATGGCAAGTGATGCACAGCATTGGCCACACACAATAGTCACCTAGGTGACTGGATGACGGATGCAATACCCACCTGCATAGGCAAATGCAGAAGCTACAGGCCTGTGCCACAATGCAGACCATTGTCATGTGGCCTGATGCCAAGGTATACCCATCACTTACCCTTGTATAGCCTGCTGGCACTGTTGGCCACCACACACCCATGCAGACATGCACCCATGCATTTCCAAACTGGTACCCTGTGTGTTTGTGTGTGTTGTATGGTGTGTATGTCCACATCCACATGCACTACTCCCCCCAGGGCACAGTGAAGCATGCCACCTTATGCGTGACACCCCCTCACATTCACTGCCCATACGACCTCCGTATGACCCATGTGGTGCATGTGTTCCCTGAACATTGATGTGTTGTGACAATCCCACTAGTGAGGCGTTGCACTCCTGGCCCTGCTAAGTGTGCTAATGTGTGTGCTTCCCTGTGTGAGTGTGCCTGTGCTGATGCTGGCACCTGTTCATGCAGACAGGCACACATATGTCACCTACTGTATATCTACCGTATCCCTGTTGCAGATGTCACTCCCCATCACATATATGTTCTGAGTGCTCCCCTCCAGATAACCCATGTGTCGCATCCAGTAACAGCATCAAACTGTGATAGCATTACATAGCAGTCGGGTGTTTGATACCCTGTGCTGGTAGGTGTGTGACACAAATATGCATCAGTTTTACCCCCGACCCCTCCCTGACATGTATTTGCCTCTGCTGCCTCCCCCACTCCCTCTCTGGTGGATGTGGAGGCCCGCACCTACATTGCTTAGGCAGCAGCATGTGTATTTAAAGTGATGCTTATGATCAGCTGATGGCCTCTGCACAAATTGCAGCCCTTCCCTAGCCGATTGCATGTGGAACAGGTGTGGTAACATTCCCATAGCCAATTGCATGGAAACGCACTCCAATACCTGGGAACATCCAGGTGGTGTTGGCCCTTGTCTGTCACTGTGAGCAGGAGCTAGAACTGTCGTTTGGCAAACAGCATTTCAGATGGGTTGGTGATTTACCTCTAACAACACATGCTGTGGAAAGAGGGCAAAAAACAGGAGGGGTATGTGCCTGATCTGACTACAGACTGTAAGTGCTGCTATACTGCATATGGAGTAATGTTGGATAAACAGTGTTTGTCTGGATATGCCTGTCATACATGTCGCAATACCTGCCATGTCAGTTCCATGTATATGAGTAATCCCCATCTGCAGGGTCATCTGCAGACTGGGCAGTGTTGTGTCTTTGATTTCATGAGTTAGCCATGATGCATCTATCTGTGGAATGTAGATGATAGTGTGAGGATTGCAGTCTGTTGATGGTGAAGGCAGTGACAGTTAGTGACTACATATCCCTCACTGGACATATGTTGCAACAAACCCCGCTACAATGGTAGAGTAATGAGGGTATCACAGCAACATGTCTATACTGGCCCTGTGTATGTGCTGTCAGCCACACCTCTGTCAACCTTTGTACATATGTCGTTAATAAAGTGGTGCATATGTGCTGTACACCATAAATAGTGTCATCATATCTGATAACAAGCCAGTGATATATCAGAGTGCTATACATGTCATGTACAGTAGGGGTTACACTTAATGCCATAACCTGGTAATTCTGTGGATGTTTATATAGCACTGAGGTCTGTGTAGTGATGGTGAATGTTGGTAGTGTGTGTATTGTTAATATGTACTATGGCCTGTGTACAGACTGTTGTAGATGTCATTGTTTTAGCCCCCCTTCTATCTGATGTTACATGCTGCCCCACTGTATGGTACCGTTTTACCTTACCTGTGTGTAGGGCCATACATACACATGTCCCATACCACAGACAGCCATCAGACCAGAGTGTGTAGCAGCCCACTATATTGTAGGCTCATTCTGTGAGTGGCACATATGAGGATAGTGTAGGACAGATAGTCCATATACTGTACTATTATGCTAGCGTACCATATGTGGCTGTGTTCACATTGGTTGTGATTATGCACTGTCTCACAGGTGTATCCTACCCTGTGCTGCGACATGGCTGTCGAGCTTGCTATATATGCAGGTACGGTACCATGATAACCTTAGTATGTCTGTCAGTAGCCAATGGCACACATGTTATGAGCAGATGTCACCTTCCACGCACACCATGTCTGTGACAACAATCCCAATGACAGTAGCAAATGTCTATTAATATACCAGCTATACATACCAGACATCCCCTTGCACTACAACATTGGGACTATAGGGGCTGGGGTAGGGCTACACTCCCTCTCCAGGGCACATGGTGGGACGATATGGACATGTACTTATCCAGATAGCCATATATATATATATATATATATATATATATATATATATATATATATATATATATGGTACATGTGTAGTACTTCCAATTATCACTGTCATGGTATCCACTCACTATGAATCCCTACATCATGTGGGCATATTCCCTGTACATTCCCTGTGTGGTGGACATCCTTCCTGTGTGTGGGCATCAATGTTACAGACAGCAGGTAGCAATACCTCTTTCAGGAGAACCTGCACACTCAGGGCAGCCACATATATGTAGGAGGATCAGGACATACAGACAGACTGTGAGTAGAGTGGTGTAATGCATTGCATAGTACTGGTGTTACAGGGTGTGTGTGTGTGTGTTTGTGTGTGTGTACATACTAGTTTACCTTGGACTGCAGTCTGTCTGCATAGCTGGGTACTGTGGGCCTATCCTCTAGCTGGACAGAGGTGTGCCTATCATGTGTTGTCTGTCCACCACACAGGTCCTGTGTTGGATATTACACTGGCAGTGTGTGTGTTGCATGCTAGCAGTACATGGCTATATCCATTTGTGTCCCTGATGTCTTATTCCTGCATAAGGGTATGTTGCAACACATCCTGTAACACCAGAATGTTCCAGGGTGTGTAACTGCAATATTGTGGGTTTGGCCCTGCGTTCCTGCCTTTGTCCTCCACATATATGGCAGCCTTTGTCCTGCTGTGATACGGTTAGGGGTTGTTAGGTAAAAGGGTTGGGAGGGTGGCCTAATGGTTAAGGTGTTTGCCTTGCAAGCACAAGGTGCAGGGTTTGAGTCTCACAAGGGATAATTGGCTAGGCTTAAAATGGCTCACAAGGGCACTTAGCTTAGTACTAATCTATGAACCTATGAATCTATGAACCTATAATGGCCTATCATTAACTACTGCTAGCATTCCTACTATCATCCCAGTCATAGCGTGGACACCCACAACATTTGTTGGTTAGGGACCATACATGTGGCAGATACATTGACAATACCACAAGTAATGAATGTCCCCTAGGGCATGACTACAGGGTGTAATTGGAGGCTGCTGAACTACATCTGATATTGTTGGTTGTTACGTATCGTGCAGGCATATCCTTTGTCTACTGTTGTACGAATTGAAGGGCTTAGCCTGGACACCATAGTATGTTATATATGCGCACTGTCTGCCTCTACTGTTATGTGTGGGCCTTGCATCCATCACTGGTTATATACATCAACATCCATGTGCTGTCAGTAATGGCATACATTATTGTATGGTACACAAATAAAGGTTGTCTGTGTATACATACCTGTGTGTCGTGTCATGTCCTTTGAATTGTGAACGGGTATATGTACAATGTAAGTATCCCCTTTGTGGGGCTGGTTGCCACACCACACATGTCGCAGATACTAGTTACAGGGCTTGTGGCTGGGGATATACATTGCACCCAGTACGTCCACACTACTTCTACATATGTATGGCTACTAATACCCTTTGTCTGTATATATGTGTATGTTCATAGGTAGGTACTAGACTATCAACCCAAGGGCCTACGTAAGCCTAGTCAACAAGGTTCCCTGGCTTACGCCACCCAATATATATATATATATATATATATATATATATATATATATATATATATATATATATATATATATATATATATATATATATATCTATCTGCACATGATTGTCAATGTATGGATGTGTGTGCATATCTGTACCTTTGTAATGTGTACCCCTTCAACATAGTATATTCCCTGTGGTACAATGGCGTATCTGCATGATATGTTACAGATATTGGTCTGACATGTACAGGTGACATGGATTACTGTTGGAGCATTGTAGCTGTATTGTGGTGGGTCCTGCTGTCAAGTACTGCATGTACTGGATATTGGATTGCACAGCATATCTGTTAGGGCCGGGGAGAGGTTACATAGCAGTAATTACCAGGTGTCCCTCATTTGTACCCCCACCCCCATTAACTGTGCTCATGGTCTGTTATTTAGTACGGAGTGGGGCAGGAGTCCATTCCTATGTGGAAATCATACCATACCACACCTCCAAACATTTCCCTCTCTGCACGTCTTGGTACACCTCCAGTATACTGTCCCCACCCAAGCATCTGCAGGCTCTTTATCTGTTTAGTCCATGTACGTACCAGCCTTCCCTTGATCCTCCTCCAATACTGGTGGTGACATTGATGTGACCCACAACTGTTGGTTCATTCCGCCAGGGACGGACCTGTTTTTGTGTCGAGTAGACCTAGCTGGTCTACAGTGTTTCTCCCACTGATAGCATCCTGCCAGGGTATTGTGTAGCAGCGGTTTGCTCACACACCTGGCCAGCCTCATCTCCCAATTCCAGGGAACCAGCATCCCAGGTGTGACATACTGTGCATGAAGCATGCTCACACTCCCTCACGGTGTGCCCCGTATATCATTATTCCCTTCGGTATTATGCAAGACTACTGTTCTCACAGTATGATTGGACAGGCACTGTTCTGTGCTGCACATAGACTGCTCATACTACTGTGGTTGAGCAATGGACACGTGTTCTGGTATTAATCTACACATGTATATAAATTTCCTATACTGCTGGATGCCTGTGCTGGATGATGCGTTTGTAATCACAGCAGCTGAATGTGTATCCACCATGGCTTAGTGGAACTCACGTCGACTATAGTTTGCAGGGTCGGGGGGTTGCAACTTGGTAGTGCAGATTATTTTGTTAATGGCCACAACAACAGCTGTTGGATACAGAGTGACTAAGGCACTATAGAACATTTGCAGGCGGGTATGCAATGGTTTGCGTGAAGCACAGCATTACTGACCTCTGGTTGCAGCGTCTTGTACTGAGTTAGCCTCTACATTGCTTCACCAGTGTGGTACTCACATACTGGCGGCCAAACAGGCTTACACTCGCTTGCTCCCGCATACACACTTGCAATGTCGTGCATTTTGTTCACATCTGTGAACCGGGACAATTGGACTGTATGCTTGTCCATTGTCAGCAGTGGCCTGGGGTGTAGAGCACCACATTGACCCCAGCTACTTATTCCAATTAATACTGGGGTGTTCACATTGATAGAGGGTAGGTAGGTAGGTAGTGGAGGTGACATTGTAACTGTATAGTAGCCTGTAGGTATAATTGGATGGGGAGCAACAGGGAAGGTTTGTCGGATGTTGGGATTTGTATGCGAGACAGGACAAGAGGTGTCGGTATCACTAGTTGATGTAGTGGTATAGAGTGTGAGGTGGGGAGGGGATTTCGCAAGGTGGTGAGTCTGTGCTGCTCCAGGTGTGCTTGTGGTGTTCCTTCATGTGTTAGTTACATGTGTCCTGTGGGACAGGTGTGATACTACATGTGGGTTGGGGTTCCAGATACTGGCAATATAGTGGGGGAAGAGGGTGTCACCTACGTGTAACCATAGACATGGAACAGGGGCTGATAGGTACGTGGTGTGCATGGGGCACAAAGAGGGGTGTTAGTAGAGGAATTATCCAGGGATGTGCAGGATAGCTGCAGGGAAGGTCCACAGCTGGCCATGTTGTCTACGGCAACAGCTGTGCATATGCACTGCATTTAGTGTTTGTGTTGGACACTCACAACCCTGGGTGGGGGTGAGGACTACAATAATACCTTGTGATGCCTATTAGTTCGGCTTACATGCCTACAGTGGGGTGTTGTGACCATGTGTTCGTAGGTGTTGTGTAGTGGGTTATGCAACAACACATATGGTTATACTGTATTTTGCCATGAAAACTGGACTGTGCTGCGGTGGAACCCATATTGGGAATGGCTGCCCGTTACGTGAAAGCATTCCTGTCAATTGTACCAAATCCGCAAATTGTCCAGAGTTTGCTTCATAATATTGGTTTGCTCCTCTTACAATCTGAACATGTCTGGCAAATACCTGGGAGCTGACGTCATTAAATACAGACAGGTATTTGGGTTTAAGACTCCACATCCTTCAGATGAGTCATGCTAATGCATACCCTATTATTCTATCAGCTTTCTAAGATTGTAAATGGAATATGTGATTTCTGTATTTATTTGTCCCCCCAACGGTTTAGGTTCTGTCCAGTGGTTTTTCTCTTAGAGGTTGAGAGGTATGGGCGGAAGCTCTGCCCAATTCGCAATATTGCTTACATCCCCGGGGCGGTCCGAATACAACAGCGCCAGCCAACACCTGCACGTCTAGGCCCATAATTGCATACCCATATTTCCCCCACCTGCCCCTCCTCTACAGCACTCATCCTTGCTGTGGGTGCAGGTGGTCTAACCACACCACTACACACTGCCCACTCTCCATGTGTCGGGACCCATGTTCTACGTTGTCTCGACCCATGGGTCATCAGGCTTGCCCAACCTACTGGTCCGTGTACGTATACGGCCTGGTTAGATAAATCCTTACAGGGACTGACTCCGATGATCATTAATTTTTGGGGTGTCCCACAAGGGACATTGATGTCTTTGTTTCAAGATTAGACTTGGCAGGTCTCTCCTACTGGTAGTATCCTGCCTGTGGTCTGGGAAGCAGTGGTGTGTTTACTTGTATCGTGTGTTTGAATGTTTCACCTGTCTAGGTGGGGGGAGTTGCTGCTACGTGTTACAAGTTTGTTGATTGGACCCCTCACTCCCAATGGCACGGCCTGTGAACATATGTAATCCTTAACTGATATATCAATGTATATATATATATATATATATATATATATATGGTTCTACCTGACTTCGTCGACAGCGCAGAAGACCGACGGGAATCGAGCTCAGAAGATCGAAGTGAAGAAGACCGGCCTAATCGCGAGTGGCAGAACATCGACAATGCAGAAGACCACGACGGATGACAACACCAACGCCGAGGATGCCGACATGGGAAAGGCTGTGTGAGTATGCGGTAGTGACGGACGTTAGAGGGTCAGGCAGGTAAGTGTGGAGATTGACGGTCTGTGGGGATAGGGGTGGGTTAAGTGAGTTAGGGTTAGGGCGATAGGGGTGGGTTAAGTGAGTTAGGGTTAGGGAGCGATAGGGTGGGTTAAGTGAGTTAGGGTTAGGGGCGATAGGGTGGGTTAAGTGAGTTAGGGTTAGGAGCGATAGGCGGGTTAAGTGAGTTAGGGTTAGGCGGGTAGGTAAGTGTGCGATAGTGGACCTTAGGGTTAGGGTAAGGTTTAGTGTGGGCTTGTAAGGATTTTGGTGTGCTTGTGTTGTGTGTGTGGTTTGTGGAATGGGGATGTGTTTTGTTTTAATTGTTATTGTGGTGTGTGCAGTGTATGGGTTTCGTGTTTGTGTACGTCGGTTATTTCGTTGTCGGTTATGTGTGGTTTCGTGTTTATGGACTGTAATATGTGGTGTCGGTGATGTGGTTGTCGGTGTTGTGTGGTTTCGACTATGTCAGGTAGAACCATATATATATATATATATATATACATATATATATATATATATATATATATATATATATATATATATATATATATATATATATATATTTTCTCCCCGGGTCTCTGCTGTAAATGAGCCAAAAGCTCAGCCAAACTTATCCGGTTAACAGATGTAATTTAAATACATAATTCAGTTAATATCTTAGCTCTATATATATATATATATATATATATATATATATATATATATATATATATATATATATATGTGTGTGTGTGTGTGTATGTTTACACACATATATATTTCTACATATCTATAAACATATATATATATATATATATATATATATATATATATCTGTATTTATATGCATATATATATATATATATATATATGTCTAACGACATATGGATGTATGGGTGTCTGCATATGTATATATCTATATGTGGGTATTTAATTATAGTCTGTCTCTGTATGTACACATTTGTACTATGGAGAGGAGGAGGTTTCACTCCATGTAGGTATGGGTATATATACACACACACCTCTACAGTTTTACATCTACATCTGGTTATTCCATTCTTTGCCATGTACAATAGACTGTGCTGCAGTGGGACTCGTAGTGGAAGTGGCTGTCCATTGGGCGGTGGCCCTGCCCAATGCACACTATTGCTTACATCCCTGGGGCGGTCCACATAGACCCACTCCAGCCAACACCTGCTCAGCTAGGCCCATAATTTCATACCCACAGTTCCCAAACCACACATCCTCTTTGGCACTCTTCCTTACTCCGGGTGCAGGTCAGGTCTAGCCACACCATTACACTGTACCCACTCCCCTTTTCTCGGGACCCATCACGTATGTTGGCTCGTCCCATGGATCATCAGGCTTCCCCTACCTTGTACACTGGGAACATGCGTGGCCTGCCATTCGACATCAGTGTAATGGCAGGAAGCCCAAAAATGCTTGAATTTTTGGATGTCCCACAAGGGACATACATGTCTTTGTTTCAAGATTAGACTTGGCGGGTCTCTCCCACTGGTATTATCCTGCCTGTAGTCCAGAGCAGTGGTGTGTTTACTTTTATTGTGTCTTTATGTTTCAGTGGTCTAGCTGGGGGGGGGAGGGTTGATGATACGTGTTACACGTTTGTTGATTGGACCCCACACCCCCATTTGCACGGCCTGTGAACATATGTAATTAACTGCTGTATCATATCCTAGCTGTATACATGTGTATATTTACACACACACACACACACACACACACACACACACATATACACACACACACACACACACACACACATATATGTATATATATATATATATATATATATATATATATATATATATATATATATATATTACTATATGCATATATATCTGTATATGTATGCATATATGTATATATTTATATATTGCTGTATTTATATATCTAACGACATATGGGTGAATGGGTGTCTACATATATATGTATCTGTATGTGGGTATTTAAATGTATTCTGTCTCTGTATGTATACATATGTACTACGGAGAGGGAGAGGTATATCTCCATGTAGCTATGGGTAGATATACACACACATACCTCTACATATATACATCTACATCTGGTTATTCCGTTCTTTGCCATGTAAATTAGACTTGGCGGCAGTGGGACTCATAGCGGGTGTGGCTGCTCGTTATGTGGTGCCTCTGCCCACTGAACACTTTTGCTTACATCCCTGGGGCTGTCTGTATAGACCCACTCTAGCAAACACTTGCACACCTAGACCCATAACTAGCTACCCATAGTTCCCCCACCTGCACTTCCTCTACAGCACTCATACTTACTCTGGGTGTAGGTTGGGTCTGAACACACCACTACACGCAGCCCACTATCCACTTCACGGGACTCATCTCATACGTTGTCTCGACCCATGGATCATCAGGCTTTCCCACCCTTGCATTCTGGGTATGTACAACACCCCACCTTGAAAGGTCGTCGCATTGGCTTCCTCCCATATTATGACAATTTTTGGGGTGCCCCGCAAAAGGCGCTCCTGTCTGTGTTCCAAGATTAGATTTCACGTGTCCACTGTGTCCCCCCCAGTTGTATCCTGCCTGTGGTCTGCGGAGCAGTGGACTATTGATATTGTTTGTGGGTTTGTTTGTATGTTTCCTCTGTCTGGCTGGTGGGGGGGGTCATACTACGTGTTACATGTTTCTTGCTTGGGCCCCCCACTTCCATTGGCATAGCCTGTGAACATATGTCATTCCTGGGTGCTGTTTGCTATCATAGCTATATATCTGTGTATATCTATGCACACACACATATATACATATATATATATGTATATGTCTACATTATATATATATATATATATATATATATATATATATATATATATATACACATATATACATATATATATATATATATATATATATATATATATATATATATATATATATATATATATATATGTATATATCTAAAAACATGTGGATGTATGGGATGTATGGTCTTAAACTCCCTTACTAGTGCTGACGTCTGCTTACTACTGCTTCTTTCTGCTTAACCTAACTAATGCTTTATGCATAATGATACTGACACCTCACATGTGCATTTCCTGCAATACTCTAGGCCATATATGTGAATATATATATATATATATATATATATATATATATATATCTATATATATATATCTATATATATATATATATATATATATATATATATATATATATATATATATATATGTGTGTGTTCTTTCGTGGCAGCAGTACTCCAGGTCTTATATATATATATATATATATATATATATATATATATATATATATATATATATATATATATATATAGATATATGTTATTCCATGGGTTATGCAACATACATATTACTCATTACATGCGTTGCCATGGGAAATGGTATGTCTCAGTTACCTTCCTGTCCCCCCCCCCTTTTTCGCTTACATCCATGGGGTGGTCCCATTAGAACGGGTCCGTCAAACCCGGCATGCCTCGGCCCATAATGTCTTTCCCATCATTCCCTCCATCCCCCCTCCTTCTTCCACATCAGTCATTCTTCTTACAGGTTCCATCTGAATCTCACCACACCACTACACATTGCCCACTCTCCACTTCTCAAGACCCATCATTTAAGCTGTCTCACCCCATGGATCTTCAGGGTCCCCACACATTCAGTCCGCAAACATATAGATCCTTTTTTGCTTATCTGTAAGGCATGGTATGTTACCCCGAGGACTCTTTTTAGCAGTATGTTTGGGGTCATCCCGCTAGGGACGAACATGCATTTGTTTAGGATTTCACTTTGCAGGTTGACACTGTTTCTCCCACTGGTAGTATCCTCCCAGTAGTCTGGGTAGCAGTGCTGTGCAACGCTTAGCAGTGCTTAATATTCGATTTGCATGATATTTGCCTTTTGGCATTTATGTCTCCTTCATTACATGTTATATATGCGTGTTGTAGCCTTGATTCATGTGTACGTATGCTGTATGCGGTCCTGGAAACTTCAACACTTTATTGCAATAACATCTCACATCTGGCCTTACTGCAGTACTCCAGTTCACATATTTCTGTTATGTAACAGGTTATACCACTTCACACTGTACATAGATTCAGTTCACATGTTTGGTTTGATTTCCTTTGGTGAGAATTAGTTTGCTGATACCTCATGCATATATATTGCTATGTTGGCTTGGTGGTTAACTACTGTGACTATAGTGTATAGGGTCCTGAGTTTGAGTCTTGCAGAGGAAGTTTATTTTGTTGCTGGGCAGAAAATGGGCCGTTGGATCCAGGGTGCTTAAGGCACTTTAAAGTGGTTGTAAGCGGGTTTGCATGACTGTATGCACTGCTAACCTCCGGTTACAGTTTCTTACACACAGTTAGCTACTACTTTGCTTAATCTGTGTGGGCAATGCTTACCTCTGTGCAAACGCACTTAGACACGCTTACTGCTGCTTATTTGTGCTTAAACCTGCTTACTAGTACCTTATTCATTATGACACTGACACTTCACATGTGCATTTCATGCAGTACTCCAGTTCACATTAAAATGCTATTATGTAGGTTATACGGCAAAAAATGTAAAAATATGTTCATATACAGATTTCCCATGGAAAATGATTTGTGCTGCAGTGGGACTCAAACCGGGAATGCTTGTTCGTTAGGCGGATGCTCTAACCACTATACTATTGCTATGCTGATCATTTGCATGTATATTCCTTGTTATCCTCTTCAGCCTTTTCAGCTGCTTTAACCGTAGCTAAGTGATGGGCATACCCACGCACCTACGGTTAGCTGTACTCTGGGTTTTAAATAAAATTAATACATGGGTTTCTTTGTTTTATTTCAGTGTACTGTTGCTATTGAACACATGGGGACTATTGGTGGAAATATGCGGACACCTATTAGCGGTTTTGCTCATTTATTTACACTTTCTTCTGTTCTACTTTGTAGGGGCATGTTTATTCTGAGGACTCTGCTCTCAGACACGCCCCTTGCATTCATCCACGCTCAGTGTAGTATTTGGAGCTCAGGCAGCACGCCTTCGTTAATATGCATGGTGCGCTGCCATCCTCCTCTTAAACTGCTGCTTATGTGCAGGACTAGTTTAGTCCTGCATGGCAGATTAGTAAATCCGGGGGACTATGGGTGAGGCAAGAGCCTTTTTCCAACCCCATAGTGTGGTGTCAAACTGGAGCTGCCACTATAGCTCCCTTTTCTTTAGCATTAAAGGCCAGGGTCTACCCCTAACACACAGGGTCACCTTTTCAAGAACCAGAAATCTAAAATCATGACTGGGATATTCTTGCAAGTGTTTGGGCAGACCATTAGTTTATTTTTTCTTTCTAATTTCATAAAGATGTTCATATACCCTATCCTTAAATGTACACTCTGTTTTGCCAACGTAATATCCAGGGCATGATTGACATATGGCTAAATAAACCACACCAGAAGTCTGACAGTTAAACTTTTCCATAACTTTCATTGTGTGTGTTTTCTCACTGCACAAATGGGTGTGCTTTTCCTACTAGTTAGTAGTCCTACTTGGCGAGGATTGGTTGCTGAAAGCTATGGGGTATTTTGATTTGGTGTTTTTTGAGGGCTTGGCAGTCACATGATTGTTTAACTGGACAAAAATGTTATTTAAACTGTTTGAAGTTGTGTGTTTTTTATCTGAAGAAGTTTTTACTATTAAAAACGAAAGAGCTCATCCTAAGAGAGAGTAGTGGTCTTGTCCGATTTATTACAGTCTAATATAGCACAGTTGGAGTCTGCATTTATTGCTTCTGTACTTGTTTTAGTCTGTTTGAGTTTTGGCTGTTTTTTATGCAGAACTGTTCACAGGAGCCCAATACAAGCATTTCTATAAATATTAAATGTTTGTCATATACCTTTTATTAATTCTTAACCAATGCTTTTATATTATGTCTAATTTATTATAATTATTTAAACTGTAGATATTTTTGTTTTATTTTTGAAGACTGTAAAATTATTTTTCTTAAAATGTTTTGTAATAATTTAGAGCTATTCTCCCTGGGCAGACTTTGCTGACAATCAAATGTTAATGAATAAATAAACAAACAAATAAATAAATAAATAAATAAATGCTAATAGCTGCATACAGGCATCTGTACCAACCAGCAAGAAATATAGAACTAACACAAAAAACAAGCCACAATGGTGAAATCACAACATCACTAGGCTGTATAACAGAAGGAAGAAAATCATGGCAAAAAAATAGGAAGTTCTGCACCCAGCAGGATAAAAGCACTCTCATCACACTAAACAACCACCACAGAGGACCAATAAAGTCTACCAAAGCCAAATCTGAGGTAAATGTGGCCTCCCAGGCCATGGACAACCACAAAGCATCTTTTAGCTATGTTCGCAACCTTAAAGGGAATGAGCAATTGTGTACAGAGCTCATTGTAAATGCAGTCACCTATACTGGGCCAGAATATACAACAAACCTTTTGGCTGACAAATTCAGCTCCAGCTTTATCCCCCTTATCCTCAACCTTCTCTCATGAAATACCATCAAATATAACTCCCCATACTATCACTAGGGAACAGGTCCCTAATGCTCTCTATAAGGCCAAGAACGTTGCATCAATGGGCAAGGTTAATATCCCAGGATGCCTTTTAAATAGCATGAAACATGACATATTAAGCTGTCTGGAATTGATATTTAACTTTAGCCTCCAAACAGTCTTCATGCCTCATGAATGGAGAACAGCAACAGTTATCCCTGTGCACAAATAAACCCTGGAAACTACAGACCCATAGGTCTCCTAGTCTCATATGCAAAGACATGGAAATAATTATCATGGAAATGATCAGTAATGACATAGGAAGCCTCCAGACACTGGACCCAACACAATTTGGTTTCATCAAAGGCAGGTCATCTCTAATCAAACTGGTAAACCTCTTTGAGAAGGTCATCAAAGCAGGGGATGAGGCAAAATGTTTCACACTGCCTACTTTGACCTGGCCAAGGCATTTGACACAATACCTCACTCTGGCATTGGTGATAGACTTAAGCAGTTATGTACAAACCCTTATGTCTCCTTTTGGTTAGCCAGCTAGCTCACAGACAGGACCCAGGAAGTTAGAACTGGCGAGTTCACCTCTACAAAGAGGCCAGCCACAAGTGGAGTCCCTCGGGTATTGGTTCTGGGACTGATCCTTTTTAGCATTTACTTCTCTGAAGTCAAGGCCAATTTCAATACCCTCTGACTGACTAAATTTGCAGATGATTTCAAATTAGGAGCTGTCATTGAATCGCTCACAGACACTAATGTTCTACAGGAAGTGCTGACACAGAGAAACAGCTGGTGTCAGAGCCATGGACTAAAACTAAATGCCAAGAAATGCATAATAGTATCCTTTGGAAAGTTATCCACCCCTGATAACGATCATGCTGACATCACACCCCTAAGAGCTGACCCAGTAGTCAGGGACTAGGGGCCATACCTAGACAGTAATCTAGCCTTTGACCATCACATGTCTACAGTAGTGAGGAAATAATTCTGTGTTGTGCAACTTATAAATAAAGGTATGGCATTTAAGTCCAAGGAAATCATTACTCCACTGTATTCGGCATTCATCAGCTCTATCATTGAGTACAATGCCCCCTCTGGTATATACCTAACTAGGCATATCCAATAATTTGAATGTCCACAGAATACAGGGCATAAGCAACATGTCCTGTGCTGACCCTATTCCTGTATTCTGTCTTCTACAGGTGGTTGAGGGGAGATCTATACCTGGCATACAAGGCATTGTCAGACCCCACTTTGATGGACATCCTGCATATCTCCAAAACAAACAGCACCAGATTTACCCATTTTAAAGACTTAAACCTTGCCTGTGATATAAATAGGATTAGCTAGACAGACCGGTATATATCCCAGAGATTAACCCTTCTTTGGAACAGGCTCTCCATCTATGTGAAGCAGAGTTCTTTCCTAACCCATTTCAACTGTAACTTGGACAACTGATCCCTGATTTGGCACCTGTGTCTCTAATGGACACAAGCAACCTGTAAATAGTTCATCTCCCAGGCCCCTGCTTGTAAATGTTTTACCTGCTTACACTTATCAAGGGTACCAGAATTTGTCAGAAGTTTGGGATGCATGACTAGGCATAAAAAGGCCTTGTGGTCTTTAGCTTAGTAAACACCTGTGAACTTTCTATATATAAATATATATAAATAAATTAATATAAACAAAATTGCTACTTTCTCACTCTGTCTGAAGCTCACAGTTAGCTGAAATGCAAATGATGTGATTTGATGATCACTTGTTTTCAAATCACTGATTGGTGCCAGATCTACAGGCACATATATTCTCTCCTTCTGCTTTTGAGAAAAACAAATCCAAAACTCCTCTTGCAGAAGTAAATACTAATACTATCTATGTAAGACTAATTCCTTGTAGAGAATCAGGAAAGTGCCTGGTCTTAGACATGCTTGTAATCGAGGTGTTCCAGATAATGTCTGGCATATTAAAGTCTCCTAGTAATAATAAATAATCCTTCCTATTTCTCTGTTACTGTTAAAGATTTGTTGTACCACGTCCTCATCCTGTACCTCATTATGAAGAGGGGCTTTGTATGTAGCCCTCATGCAGATGGTGTTATTCACACCATTTACTGTGGCCTATAGTGATTCCTTTAATCCTTGTTTGTTCTTTTGCTTACGTCAGTTCCTTCTCCAATATATACAGCTATACTCCTGAATGTTGCTCTTTTTTCTCCCTATATACTGCATGTGAAACTGGATATGTTCATATCTCATTTCCGGCTTTACATATAAAATATTTCTGTAACTGACATATATCCATGACACTGAGATCCCACCCAGCAAACCAGTATTGCTCTTGAATAAACCTGTTTTACAACAGATTGTCTCCTATTCATTTTCACAGCCACCAGCATAGCTTGGCATCCAGCCTGTGTTCCTGAGTGTTCAATTTATATCCTGGGCCATCCAAGCAAAGCTAAGTACTTTTGATTGCTAAATCACACTTGCTTAACTTATTTTTAGTGTTTGCTACTATTTCTTGTTTTTATTTGTGTATTTCACTCTGTTTTTGTAAAGAAAATGCTCTTTCTCTCATTGTTACTGCTGCAAGACTTTCCTCAAATTGCCTTCAGCAAGGGATTCCAGCTAACTGTGTAACTGATTTATGGTAGCATTGCAGTTGTAGACCTCTTCTACTGTGTTTTTATGTTAGGAGGACTGGGTTTATTCATCCTGTAGCAGGAGGTGTATGCCTAGTCTGTATGAGTTGTGCAACAAACTTAAGGGCCTTTAGTGTAGTCGTTTTATTGGTCAAAGGACTTATTAGTTTTCCGTTTTTTCTTTGCTGCTATAAATTTAGAGCATTTACTGAAAGGTGCCTATCATGCAGCTGCTGTTAGCAGTGCTCTGTAAAGCAGTAAATATAGTTGATATACCATGTCCCTCATTGACTCTCTTCAAGAGGAATCTTGATGAGTGGAGGGAGATCGTAGGTTTACCCTGGGTATCACTTCTGTGTCACTGTTAGAGAGATGCACATTATACTAACCTCGAAAAAGGGCATAACAAAATTAATTTAAAATGGGTGGCAAAAGCCAGACATACTCTGGCTAGGCTTATAAATGCCCTAGGGCAGATAGCCTAGTATGAACCTATGAAACTATGAACCTATGTGTACTGACAAGCTTATAGTAGCTGGTTGTACGATGGGCAATATCTATAGGTTTAGTAGAATTCAGTAGTGTGTAAACATTAAAGTTAGCATAATTTAGTACTGTTTTGCATAATTTGCGTCAGTAAAGCACCCTTATTAATCTGCACCAACAAAACACCCTAAATCACCTTCTATCCCCAATGTACCAGCCCCTTGTAGCTCACCAGTCAAAGGACATGGATATGCAATTTCCTAACTTCTCTGTTACCAGCTTGGTGGATATCGGCATCTTGAGACAATGTAGCAATTACTTCATGTTTACCAACAACCACTTAAACATTAAAGAAACACAACAACACTGGAGGCTATACTGTTGCATGCAAGCACACATCAGATTGCCAAAACCACATACACAAAACCCACCTCACATAGCACACAACACATCCATAGACTATCATATGCTGAGGCACTTAAAATCAATCTTCCTAAACAAAGATTGCCTAGACTGCCTGTTGCCAAAGTTATGCCTCAGCAAGCCCAAAGGCACTTAGACAAAAATAACCCATAACACCATACATACAGTCACTTTCAATGATGCCCCAAACACTAAGCCCTTAAGGTGAGGAAACAAACTTCCCAGGACTCTTGTCATATGGGACTTCATTGTCTTTGAAAGACATACTGATGCCCCTCTAAGCAGGCTGAACAAGAGGAAGATAATGGTTAGTTGTTTAGCTGGAGCCACGATCCACCAAATCATGCATGCCCTCAAGTCATCACACCACAGATACCAGTGAGATTCTGTCATAGTCCATGTAGTTGTAAATGACTTGAGATGTACCTCCCTGGACTCTATGAAGAGATGCATTATGGAGCTATCAGACTGTGTCTCAGGCTGGTATGAGCGTGGCACTGGGCAGCAAGTTACCATCACCAAAGATGAAGGCACAATATGAGCGAAAGATGACTAATTGTAACAATTTGCTGTCTTCCTGGTGTCATTCTAAGGGGGTTCAGTATTTATCATCTTGGGAGGACATGGTTAACAGACTGTGTTGTTTTGTCAAGGATGGTCTGCACCTCTCCTCTCTTGGCTTTTGAATACTGGCTAAAACGTTATCCATCCCCATTGTACCTTTTTGGGCAATGCCAAATTGACAAACATACCAGCATAACAAAATCAACTCGTCTGAACCTCATGGTGTTCCTGCTTAGTGCCAAGAACTTTAATTAAAACTACACTCCCTCCAAACCCTCTTTACACTGGAAAATATAGAAATCTGTGCAGTTACTGAGACTTGGTTTAAAGAGGCAGAGAGTATCCTGGCAGTGCAAGGTTTCAGTGCCTTCCACACTTTTAGATCAGTAGCTGTACAGACAAGGGTTAAAGATGGAGGTGTCTTGATATACATCAGCAGCAAACATACATCAAGGTTGGTCAAACAGGATAACAAGCTGGAGTTCCTCCACATGAAGATCACCACAGACAAAATCCCGTACCATATCCTAGCCAGCTGTAGGTCAACCTTCATGTCCCAAGAAGCTCATAATGTATACTTGGACCTGCAGGAGACACTTACCATCCAATCTACCACCCTACTCATGGGAGACTTTGATTACCCCTCTAGTGACTGGAAATTCTATACAGCCTCAAATCTACAGGCACAGAGATTCCTAGACTTCATAAATATAAATACGACCAAATAGAGAATACACCCACTAAAGGCGCCAGTATACTGGACATCATAATCACAAATACTGGAGAACACTGCATCCTCCCCAATGTCTTGTCCTCCTTGGTAAGGTCTGACCATAAAGCTACCTCCTTTGAAAGCAAAATCTACTTAGTAACTCAAATAAAACCAGTAACAGTTAGGAGCAATTCCAAGGCAAAATACCTTTTTATTAAGTGATGGTTTGTCAAAACTCTGTGCTCCTCCAAACCCCAAGAACAGCAACCTACACTGCAGTTTCTCAGAAACTCTGTACAATGATGTCAATGGCTGAATAGAGGCTGCTACACCTACCGTAAGCCCAGAATTAACCCCAGAACAAACCACCTGGGTGGCATCCCAAATTAAACAGGATATACAAAAAAAGGAAAAATATGTCAAAAATCAAGAAGGGTAATTACCATAAAGTTAAAAACTCTCTTATCAAACTAAACAGGCAAATAAGAGGGTTAATTAGGTTAAACCAAGCCAACTTTGAGGTTAAGATAACAATCCAGATGAAAGGTAACCATAAGGCCTTCTTCAGCAATGTGATGAACTGGTGGTTAATGGTGCCACATTCGCCAAGCCTGGTGATATAGTGAACCAGTTGGCAGACAAATTCAGTTCCATATTTACCCCCATGTAACCCCCAACATCTCCCAAGAAACACCCTTAAACTATAACTAGGGAGCATGTAATGGCTGCACTTGCTAAAGCCAAGAACACAGCCTAAATTTGCTCCTGTAACATCCTGAGATAACTTTTGAACAGTATAAAATATGACTTTCAGGACCCCTGGAGTTGCTATTTAACTAAAGTTTTAAAACAGGCTTTGGCCACATGAATGGAGGACTGTGACTGTCCTCCTCCTTCATAAGGTAAGACCTTAAACGCATCCCGGAAACTGCAGACCCATCAGTCTGTCTAGTCTTATTTGCAAAGCCATGGAAAGAATTATCATGGAAATTATCAACAAGGACATAAGAGACTTCCAGACACTGGATCTATCCCAGTTTGGCTTTGCCAAAGGAAAGTCATGCTTACTGAACCTGTTGGATTTCTTTGAAAACATCACTAAGGCAATGAATAAGGGGAAAGTGGTGCATACCACCTACCTAGGTCTGGTTAAAGCATTTGATACAATACCTCACTCGAGCATTATCAACAGACTTACGGAACTAGGCATAAACCCCTTCAAAACATGCTGGCTAGCTATCTGGCGCAAGGTAGAACCCAAGAGGTAAGGATCGGTGAAGCCACCTCTGCAGAGGCTGGTCACCAGGGGAGTTCCTTAGGGCTTTGTGCTGGGCCTGCTTTTCTTTGGCATTTACTTCTCAGAGGTCAAAAACAATGTCAACAGCCACTGGGTGACCAGTGCATAGAAGACTGAAAACTGGGAGCAGTCAGTGAATCCCTCAAGATAGGAACACCATTCAGGAAGGTCTAACACAGACAAATGTTTGGTGCCAAACCCATGGCTTAAAAATCAATGCCAAGAAATACATTATAGTACCTTTTGGAAAGTCAGCCACCCTGGGTAGCTATGCAATCAAAAACAACCCTAAAATTTGATTCAGTAATCGGGAATCTAGGAACTCAAGCAGATAGTAACTAGTCTTGGACCAACATGTACCCAAGGTAAAAAGAAAATCCTTCTATGTTACTAACATTATAAGTAAAAGCATGGTATCTAAGTCCAGAAAAGCCATTAAATCACTGTACTTGATCTTCATCAGACCCAACATAGAGTATAATGCCCTCTTTGGTATGTACCTAACCATACACATGCAGCAACTGAAACATCCACAAAGTTTCCTTACATAAACAATACAGGGAGTAAACATAATGCCCTATGCTGATCGCCTCAAGGCCCTTTCTGGTTTCTCAATATCATACAGACTTTATTTATTTTTATTTAACATTTGTTGATCGGGAAAGTCCGACTAGGTTACACAGAGCCTGTTTTCAGTGGAGGCCCGAGGAGAAATGCTCCAGATGCATGTCTTTGGAATGTGGGAGGAAACCCATGCAAACACAGGGAGAACATGCAAACTCCACACAGAAGGTACCCCAGCCAAGAATCGAACTGGAGAACCTCTTGCTATGAGGTAACAACATTAACCACTGCACCACTATGCCGCTGACTTCTGAGAGGTGATCTTTGCCTGCATACAAGGTATCCCTGGATCCTGTTTTGATGACCCTTTTGCACATCTGCAAAACAAACAAAATCAGAACTACTATATCTGAATATCTAAATTTTGCTTGCAACATAAATATGACATATTGGAGAGACAGAAAAGTTTCTCAGAGAATTCCTATTCTCCAGAACAGGCTACCCAGCCATGTGAAGCAGTGGTCCTCCCTAAACCTATTTAAGTACAGCTTGGACCAATGGATAGGTAATCAGAAATTTACCTCTGATCTGGCACCTATGTCTCTGATGGACAGAGATAATCAGTAAATCACCCCGTACATAAATGTATGGGTCACGTTTGGGTTGCACAGCTAGGCTTATAATGGCCATAGTGATCATTAGCCTAACATACATCTATGAACCTATGAACTTATTAAGACACTGTAGCAAAGCAAACCTGATCAGATGGCATTCTGTCTAGTATGTGGACTCTGATACTTTCAATGTTCATTGGTCTTGCTATTTTTGATATTTCAAGATGATATCTGAAATGTTTTCCTTATTTACTACCAGTTTTCTACTATTATTGTAAGTATGGTGTGACATCTTTAAAAACTTTAATAATGATATGGAAATACTAGAATTTTGTTGTTGAGCTTCTTTGCATACCTTTGGTTAGTTGAAATGCTTACTGGTGAGGGACTGAAACTCATCACTTATAACTTTACTGGTGAGGCACTGAAACTCATCACTTTGAACTTTGGTTCTCTTGTAAGACATAGGATATCACTCCAGTATAGGCTGATATCTTGCCAAGTTGGTTCCCAGTCCACAGTAATACCAAATTCCCGTGCTTCATACTAGTTATTCTAATAAATGCTGAAACTCACAGTACAGTGCATCCTAGCCTTATCCATGCCATGGATGTGTAACACCACACAGAATGTTTCATTGTGTGCTGCTTGACAACTAGTTTCCAGCTGATTGCTTAAGCCTTTCAATTAATTCCTTATCCCTCTTTACCATGATATCAAGCAAACACCGTGCCTCCATTTTACCTCCTTTCCTCATTGTCTGTCTTACTAACAATGGGATCCTTGATAAGAAGTTGCCATTATCCATCTTGATTTCCATGCATTCCTTTTGTAGGTTCCCACCATTGAGGCTTCCAGCGTGCTCCTTAATTACACTGTTGGTGCAACCACAGAGGAGGTCATGTGTGTCAGGATGGCATAATATTTGTGGCGAGCTATAGTTAGAGGTATGTGTGTCTGTCATCCTATCCTTACTCTAATGGACTCCACAAAAAAGTCATGGCCTTAAGTTAAATGCAAAAAAATGTATTATCATACCATTCTGCAAAAACACAGCCCCTACTGATTACTACATCAACTGCAATCCTCTAAGCGCACAACTTGTGATAAGAGACCTTTGTACTCAGGTTGACAACAATCTGACATTTGACCATCATGTAGCGGCAGTAGTCAGAAAAGCCTTTTACTTGGTTCATCTCATAAGTAAAGGGATTGCATCCAGAAAAAATGAGGTTATTACCCCTTTGTACTCCTCCTTCATTAGGCCAATAATTGAGTATAAAGCCCTGTTTGGTATGTACCTCTCCAAAGATCCAAAAATGAAGGTTATACCAATTACCAAAAGAACTAAGAATCAAAACCAAAAGTACCCAGGGAAAGTCCAAGCCAGCATTGGTATTCACAAACTTTAATCCAACCATGTAAAACACAGTACACTCATAAATGCATACATTGTATTGAATAGCATTTTTGTCAAGGTTACATAGACTTCATCAGATGCAGAACTTCCTTTTTAATTTTATCGTTAATATTATTTATGTAAAGTGCATGATTTGGTCTTATATCCATGGCAATGTCACTCAAGTATGCATTATTCTCATATGAACTGCTTTCTAAACACAAATTTACAAAGCCTAAATAATATTAATGATAAAATTAAAAAGGAAGTTCTGCATCTGATGAAGTCTATGGAACCTTGACAAAAATGCTATTTAATACAGTGTGTGTTTGAGTGTACTGTGTTTTACGTGGTTGGATTAAAGTTTGTGAATACCAATGCTGGCTTGGACTTTCTCTGGCTACTTTTGGTTTTAATTTTTTACCTTTCCAAAGACCTGCAACAACTGGAAAGGCCACAGAAATACATCACAAAGAGAATCCATGGCCTCCAACACCTGTCCTATGTGGACAGGCTCAAATCACTATCACTCTACTTGATATACGATAAGCAGAAAAAATAAACACCAGAACTACAGAGTAGTGACCCAGCAATCGCAATGGAGAAACAGATAAAAATCAAGCAAATAAAACGCAGCACCATGCGCCGGGTCTGATGGCTTACTTCAAATGTATTTTCCTTCTTCTAGGCAACGCTCAACATAAAAAAGTCACAAAAATAGATAGACACACCAAGAGACTGCAAACTGTTGAGATCAAGCAGTTTAATTCAGTATCTGTTAGCGCTTTCACCCTGAGGCTTCGTCAGACAATACAAAAAGACATAAACAGAATAAATTTAAATACAAGGGTGTCACTAAAGATCACATGTTTAAAACAATAATTAAGCATTTAAGTGCATCTCACTGTGCTGAATATTAAATACATTAAAGATGCCTGAATAAATAATCATATAAAAACTAATCCTAATGTTGTAATATTATAAAAAATACTCTAGTTATTTATAAACAAATAAAAACAGAAATTCATACATTCTAAGGTCTATAGCATCTTTTTCTTTTCAACACAGGTGCTATATGAACTTTTCATTCAACCCTGGATACTTATCAGCTCTGCCTTATTATCCAAGACATCTCTCTTTCCAAAGTATAATTGATGAAATCTCCACCCCCACTACTACAATAAACCTCTTGTAAAACACAAAATGAGAATGTATGCAGAGGACCTGTAGATTTAACATGCCTGGCTAAGGCATTGGCCATCCTGATCTGATACATGTGCTCCCTAATTCTCTCCTGAGCATTCTATTCGTTTTACCGATATAAAGCAGGTACAGGCTGAACACCTAGCAAGATAAATAACATTGGAGCTAGTGCAAGTGGTGTTTGTGTTCAGTTTATATTCATAATGGGAGATAGGATGTACAAGCGAATTCCTGTTGTCAATGAAAAAACACTGATTACAATGCCCACATGGATTAGTGTTTTGAGCCTGCAGAATACCATGACTAATGGTGGGATGTAATAGTTTATTACACAACATATATCTCAAATTAGGTTTGTTCTTATAACTAATAAGAGGTTTCGGTCCCACTACCTTACTGACAGCGGAATCAAGTGTCAATATCTCCCATCTATTTTCTAAAAATTTCTTATAGCTTCTGCATCTTGTGTGTAAAAAAGGGGGGCTCCTGCCATACTAGAAGGTGGATTAGATGACAGTGAGCTGTTTTCCAAAGCAAATTCAGAATAATATGGTCTCGCTATGTTAATTCGAAGCTCACTAACCTCAGACTCCATTCTATCAAAAGCACGTACATCATACCCTCTATTCAAAAACATCCTTCTCATTCTATCAACCTCTTCAGTGTAACCAATCTCACTTGGATTTAACCTAGCTGCCCTCATGATTTGACCCTTCATAGCGTTATTAAAAGCGTAGGTGGGATGCATGAAGTCTCTGTAAAACATCTAAAAATGAGATAGTATCTCTGGAATAATTCAGGGTAAATTTCAAAAATCTGTAGAATGATTAACAGCATCAAAGAACAGTAATAAATCTTCCTCAGTCCCAAACCATAAGAAAAAAAGATCATCTCTGAATCTTTTATAAAACCCTATACATTGCTCATAATAACTTAGTCGAAGAGGTGCTGTTATTCCCACTGGGCCATAACAATGTTGGCGTAGCTATTGGCACATGATGTGCCCATAGCTCATCAATATAGTTGATCTCTAAACATAAAACGTTATTGACCAATACCGTTTCCAGAAATAATGCTAGCAAGTCTATAAACTTATTACTATAATTTGATTTGCTGCGTAAAAATCAAGAAAATATTGCACTCCTAAATCATTGGGTATAATAGTAAATAACTAACGACTAAGACGTCCATGCTAACTAGAAAAAATCACTTGATGGATCGACATTTTCATGTATTCATAGCTCTATTAAAAACTGTTTGCTATCTCGTAAAATATGAGGACTTCTTTCAACCAATGGTCTTGAAAAATATTCCAAGTAAATGGATAGGGTTCAGTTAACCACCCTTTCCAGATACAATGGGCCTCATAGGTGGATGATGCAAGGACTTATGCACCTTAGGAAGGCCCTGTATAATTGGAATTCTAGGATTCTTCACTTTAAAATAATTATAAAGTTCATCACTTATATTATGTGTCACCAATAATTCATCTAACATATCAAAAACATTAAAAACCTTCTCAGTGACAAATTTCATATCGATGTTTTTATAGATTCATTCAACAAATGCCTCATGCTTTCTATATATTCAGCAGTATCCATTAAGACAATAGGACCACCTTTGTCCGCTGGTCTAATGGTAATATTGGGATCCATTTTCAAAGCATTTAAAGCTTGTCTTTGATGGAAGTTAAGGTTCTGCTTATTCCTATGTTTCCTATTCTTATCAAAATATTCATAGATGTCATTTTCTACTAATCGTGAATAAGTATCCAATAATGGATGTAGTTGAGGTATGTAGGTACTATTAGGTTTAAATCTTACTTCACTGACGCAATTGTCTGTAGAGTGAAAATCCAATTTAAGCTGTATGTTCCTCACAAAACATTTCAAATCAACTATTGTTTCCACTAAATCTCCTCTTGCTGTGGGTATAAAACTCAAACCTTTGTTCAAGGTATCATACTCATAAGATGTTAAGACTCTGTTAGTAAGATTAATCACTAATGAGGTGTGGTCCTCTCCCACATCTTCTTGAGTGTAGGACCTACAACCTCGTTGCCTGATCCCTTCCTTTTGTGTCTCCCTCTGCTCATAGATCTCCCTCTCCCTAGCCGTTGGTTCTGTGCTATAGGGAAAGGGTGGAAGATGGTCTCACCTGTATTGTCTAATCTTATAACATTGTCTGTTGCAGGAACTTTCTTCCTCACTACAGCGTCAGCTGTACTAACTTGAGCACCTTCACTAGTATTGGGAATCTGAATCTCATTAGAGCTAACAATTAAATGAGAGGGAGCAGCTATGGAGTCTATAGGAGTAGTAGTTGAATCTATATTAGCATTAATAACATTAACAGTTGTAAGACTAGAATTCAAACTGCCATTGTTAACTTGGCCATTCATGAGTGCAGGCTCACTAACAGTATTAACTGTATTAACATTTCTATTAAAATGAACAGAACCATTACTCATATTCATTTGCTGTACATGCCCTGCATGAACAGGAACATTACTTATGTTCATTTGCTGTACATGCCCTGCTGGTCTGGGCCAAGTGAACACATGATTGTTACTAAAATCTTTCATGTCTCTAAAATTTTGCCCTTCTTTTGTTCAAGATCATAAAGACTCACATTATCTATTACATTATCCAGTAACATGTCAACAGTTCCATTTACATCTTTACTCTTAATACTGCTATATAATTCATTTACAGTTCTTTTCAAAGTCTCTTCTTCGGTTAGATGGAATTCCATCAAAAGTCTCATATAATTATTACTTAATTCAATGTTGAGCTGTTGCCATTTGTACAACAGCTCAGGATATGCGTTACCTGAGGTAGGCATTTTTAAAATCCGTAGTCCTCGTGGAATAATCCGCTTTGCTAAACAAGCTTCAAAATGTTGTCATTGAAGCTGTAACCGTTTCAACTTCATAAACTCTCTCTCTAATTTCTGTAAGTCCTCTGTGATGGAATACAAAGTTCTGGCATCAGTTCTATCATTGGCGTCTCCCAGTTGCGGTTCGTATAACAGCAACATGTTAGTTGTACCACTCACACAATCTTGAAATCTCAGCGAGTTCCGATTGGTCTGTGCACCAGCCGTCGGAACATACGGTAGTTCAATGTTAGTTCCAAGTACCTCTGCCATCCTCCTCCAAGTACCCCTGCAAGTGAAAATGATTATTGATAAAGTACACAAAAAATTACAGATGATGCTAGAAGAAATGCAAATAACACATGAAACTTTTGAATTTTTATGGATCAATAAACCAGTGATTCCTATCTTCAAAGCATTACCTAAAATTCACAAATCCTTAATAGATCCACCGCTAAGACCCATTGTTTCTGGTAGAAACTGGGTTACGGAAAACATTTCTATATGGCTACAAGTGACACTTAAACCATATATGGATAAGATTAAAATATACTAATAGATACAGGACATTTTTGGGGTTATTAGCTGAAGTGAATAAGCCCATTGAAGGACAAAATATTGATGGCCACTTTGGACATAAAAAGTCTATTTACTGTTATAGAGAATGGTTATGGGATAACAGCTGTTGGTGCACTTATTGAGAGCTTAGGGCTACAATACATATGAGACAGTTAGTAGAAGAGATGTTGTTATTGGTTTTAGATAACAATGTATTCATGGGAGGTACTTGTTGTATAGGCAAGCACGGGTGGGGGTGGCCATGCCCAAACACCTATGCAAATCTGGTTTTATCACAGTGGGAGACCGAGGAGATTTTGAACAACAATAGATGGAAAGATCTGCTTTAATGTATGTCAGATTTGTAGATGACATTTTTATTTTGTGGAATGGAGATGAGGCCTCTTTAACCATTTTGTGGAATATTTGCATCTACCAATTTTTTAGAATTTAGTGCTAAGACCTCTTATACCAAGCTGGAATTTCTTGATGTATACATAGAACAAACTAGTACAGGTTATACCTCCAGTTTATACAAAAAGATTGTTGGCAGAATACACTACTGTCTTTTGATAGTATGCACCAACGACATCTTTCTAATATTATAAAAGGGCAGATGAGCAGAGTTTCTAGAATTTGTTCAGAAGATGCAATATGCTATTGAAATGCATAAGCTAGACCACTGCTTTATGGAAAGAGGTTATGATAAGGCCTTGGTTAACAATATTACAGGTAACAACACCAACCATAGGAATAAACATCAACCTTGGTTAAGAACCACATATAATCAGGGTGCAATCAGAAGAATGATAGAAAATTGGGGGATAAACCGAGATTGTTATTAACCTATGGCAGTAATGCGAATGATATAAGTGGAATAATACATAATAATTGGAATATATTGACCAGTGATCTGAATTTAAAAGATATTGTAGGAACCGTCCTTTTTACATATAGAAGGAACAAAATTTGAAAGACCTTTTCAGCAAAGAAACACATCAGGCTAGTGAAAGGGCACCAAATATGGGCTTAGGTACACATGCATGTGGTAAATGTAAGGCATGTGCATTTATCAACACTGAGACATCATTTAGGCACCTAACACGCAGAAAATATTCCATTTTCAAGGTAGAGCAACATGCAGGGCGAGAATTTGGTCTATTTGGCAGAATGCGTCTGCTGTCCATCATTTTATGTTGGAATGACCAGTAACATGTTTAAAGTAAGAATTTTGCAGCATTTGGGTAATATTAGGAATAAAGACCTAAGCAATGCATTGTATAGACACATTAGTTTAAACCCCACACACACTTTTACATTTAGATGCATTGTCAATATAAAATACAACACCAGGGGGGGTGATATCAGACATCAGATAGCTCTAGCAGAATCCAAATGGATAGTTAATCTAATGGCACACAGAGAACCTGGACTCAATGATGTATTACCAATAAAACCCACTTTAGAAAAAAGGCGGGTTTTTTTAAGCAAATGATTGGTTGTTAGTTTTTTAAATGTGAGTTTTATTTTTCTGTACCTTGTCTGAGGAAGGGTTTATCCCGAAATAAAGGATTTTGCACTTTTACTTCAGCAGTGTCCGATTGCTTTATTTTGGAAATGTTTTTGACATGTTAGATGAACTATTGGTGACACATGATATAAGTGATGAACTTTATAATTATTTTAAAGTGAAGAATCCTAGAATTCCAATTATACAGGGCCTTCCTAAGGTGCATAAGTCCTTGCATCATCCACCTATGAGGCCCATTGTATCTGGAAAGGGGTGGTTAACTGAACCCCTATCCATTTACTTGGAATATTTTTCAAGACCATTGGTTGAAAGAAGTCCTCATATTTTACGAGATAGCAAACAGTTTTTAATAGAGCTTTATGAATACATGAAAAATGTCGATCCATCAAGTGATTTTTTTTCTAGTTAGCATGGACGTCATTAGTTTATTTACTATTATACCCAATGATTTAGGAGTGCAATATTTTCTTGATTTTTTACGCAGCAAATCAAATTATAGTAATAAGTTTATAGACTTGCTAGCATTATTTCTGGAAACGGTATTGGTCAATAACGTTTTTATGTTTAGAGATCAACTATATTTACAAAAGATGGCGTAGCTATGGCCACATCATGTGCCAATAGCTACGCCAACATTGTTATGGCCCAGTGGGAAGAACAGCACCTCTTTCGACTAAGTTATTATGAGCAATGTATAGGGTTTTATAAAAGATTCGTAGATGATCTTTTTTTCTTATGGTTTGGGACTGAGGAAGATTTATTACTGTTCTTTGATGCTGTTAATCATTCTACAGATTTTTTGAAATTTACCCTGAATTATTCCAGAGATACTATCTCATTTTTAGATGTTTCTTTACAGAGACTTCCGAGTGGATTAATTAATACTTCCATACATCGGAAGCCTTGTCACAGGAATGCCCTACTCCATCGTCAAAGTATGCATCCCACCTACGTTTTTAATAACGTTATGAAGGGTCAAATCATGAGGGCAGCTAGGTTAAATCCAAGTGAGATTGGTTACACTGAAGAGGTTGATAGAATGAGAAGGATGTTTTTGAATAGAGGGTATGATGTACGTGCTTTTGATAGAATGGAGTCTGAGGTTAGTGAGCTTCGAATTAACATAGTGAGACCATATTATTCTGAATTTGCTTTGGAAAACAGCTCACTGTCATCTAATCCACCTTCTAGTATGGCAGGAGCCCCCCTTTTTTACACACAAGATGCAGAAGCTATAAGAAATTTCTTAGAAAATAGATGGGAGATATTGACACTTGATTCCGCTGTCAGTAAGGTAGTGGGACCGAAACCTCTTATTAGTTATAAGAACAAACCTAATTTGAGATATATGTTGTGTAATAAACTATTACGTCCCACCATTAGTCATGGTATTCTCCAGGCTCAAAACACTAATCCATGTGGGCATTGTAATCAGTGTTTTTTCATTGACAACAGGAATTCGTTTGTACATCCTATCTCCCATTATGAATATAAACTGAACACAAACACCACTTGCACTAGCTCCAATGTTATTTATCTTGCTAGGTGTTCAGCCTGTACCTCGTTTTATATCGGTAAAACGAATAGAATGCTCAGGGAGAGAATTAGGGAGCACATGTATCAGATCAGGATGGGTAATGATACCAATGCCTTAGCCAGGCATGTTAAATCTACAGGTCCTCTGCATACATTCTCATTTTGTGTTTTACAAGAGGTTTATTGTAGTAGTAGGGGTGGAGATTTCATCAATTATACTTTGGAAAGAGAGATGTCTTGGATAATAAGGTGCAGAGCTGATAAGTATCCAGGGTTGAATGAAAAAGTTCATATAGCACCTGTGTTGAAAAGAAAAAGATGCTATAGACCTTAGAATGTATGAATTTCTGTTTTTATTTGTTTATAAATAACTAGAGTATTTTTTATAATATTACAACATTAGGATTAGTTTTTATATGATTATTTATTCGTGCATCTTTAATGTATTTAATATTCAGCACAGTGAGATGCACTTTAAATGCTTAATTATTGTTTTAAACATGTGATCTTTTTAGCCTATTGCTAGCGACACCCTTGTATTTAAATTTATTCTGTTTATGTCTTTTTGTATTGTCTGACGAAGCCTCAGGGTGAAAGCGCTAACAGATACTGAATTAAACTGCTTGATCTCAACAGTTTGCAGTCTCTTGGTGTGTCTATCTATTTTTGTGACTTTTTTATGTTGAGCGTTGCCTAGAAGAAGGAAAATACATTTGAAGTAAGCCATCAGACCCGGCGCATGGTGCTGCGTTTTAATCACTCTACTTGATATTGTACAGATTGTTCAGAGGTGATCTGTGTCTCTCCTACAAGGCAGTATTGGACCCTGCCCTACTAGAGATGCTCCATATCTGTAAGTCAAACTCCTCACGCATTACCAGCTCAAAAGGCCCAAATCTAATATGTGACATCAACAAAGCTGGCTGGAGAGACAGGTTTGTCTCCCAGAGGTTGCCCTGTCTCTGGACTAGACTTCCCATATATGTCAAACAGAGTACCTCGCTGACCCTCTTCAAGTGCAACCTTGATAAGTGCATGGGAAAATACAATTTGTCCCAGGGGTTCCACCTGTGTCCCTTTCTGACAGGGGCAACAGATGCTGACTGAGGTTTCTTTTTTGAGGATAAACTCTTGGCTAGGCTTGTAAGGTCCCCAGGGTCATTAGCCTAGTAACCTCCTATGATCCTATGGCCCTATGAATTGTACAGCTGTTTCGCTTTCTTGGTAACATTTGAGGTGGTACCTTTCTGGTCCTTATGTAAAACAGTTGCTCCTTTTGAATCCTGGCAACCTCTGCTCATTGAGATAATGCCTGCTCTTTCAGTCCAAAGAAGTGCCTGCAAAATGATAACTTTACTCTCAGACGTTTGCTATTCCACAACTAGTGCACTGTATCACTCATTTTACATTAGCTTCTTAACTACTGTTTTGTTTAGTAACTGACTCTGATTTATTTGCTTGCTTGTTTATGCATCTTTCCTTGCCGTATACTTCATTTAGATTTTGCTTGATTTCTTTGAATGCATATGCAGTCTAAGTATATTTTGCTGGAAAGTTTTGATTTGCCCACATTTACATATTTGTAAAGGTTTATACTTATGGAAAATAAAATTGCCAAAGATTCCAAAGACAACCACAAGGCATTCTATAGCTATGTCAAGAATCTAAATGGCAATGCTCAGATCTGCTCTGAGCTACAACAGAATGGCATTAAATATACTGATCCCAAGGATATTGCCAATATCCTGGCAGATCGATTCAGTGCAAACTTCACCCCCCCGTCTCACCCCCTAAAGGGCCCATCTCAATACCGAAAGATTGCCAAATTCTGGTAATAACAGCCACACAGGTAAAACATGCACTCTTCAAAGCTAAGAATACAGCATCCATGGGACCAGACGACACCCCAGGCTGTGTACTACATGAACTACAAAATGAAATGGCACCTCACCAAAGTGTCATGTTTAATCATAGCCTCACCTCAGGCTTCATGCCCACTGAGTGGCGTACAGCTACAGTTATCTCACTCCACAAGGGGGATCCACCTTGGAACCTGGGAACTACCACCCCATCAGTCTGATGAGCCTTATCTGCAAGGCTATGGAATGTATTATCGTGGAACTTATAAACAAAAACAGTAACAACCTTCAAACACTGGACCCCATGCAGTTTGGGTTGGTGAAGGGGCTAGTCTTGTCTCCTGAACCTGATTGACTTCTTCAAATCAGTCTCCAGAGCCATGGACAAGGGTAAGGTGGTCCACACAGCTTATCTGGACCTCACCAAGGCCTTTGACACCATCCCCCATTCTGGAATCACAGATAAATTTACTATGCCATTTGATGAGTTGCCGACTGGCTTACTGACAGAACCCACACTTTAAAAGTAGCCAACTCCAAATCCATCTCCAGACAAGTGACAAGTGGAGTACCTCAGGGTTCAGTCCTGGGACCGCTGTTGTTTGGCATCTACTTCCCTGAAGTACAGGCCAATACTAAGGGACTCTGGCTAACAAAGTTCGCAGATGACTGCAAACTGGGAGCCATTATTGAATCCCCAAGTGATGTGGATATTCTACAAAAGGGCCTTACAGAAACAGATGCTTGGTGCCAGAGCCATGGGCTCAAGCTTAATGCCAAGAAATGTATAGTTATCCCCTATGGGAAAAAAACATGTACCCGTGAATTACTACATAGGTGGCAGCACACTAAACACTGCAAGTGTGATAAGAGACTTAGGGACACAGGTGGACAGTGGTATCACCTTCGATAACCACATCATCACAACAGTCAGGAAATCCTTCTATGTGGCACACCTCATCACGAAGGGCTTTTCGTCCATTACAAAGGAGGTCATTGTCCCACTGTACTCATCCCTCATTAGACCTATTACAGAATACAATGCCCCGTTTGGTATGTACCTCACAAGACATCTGCAACAACTGGAAAGGCCACAGAAATACCTCACTAAAAGAATCACAGGCCTAAAGCAGATCCTCTATGCTGACAGTCTAATAAAACTCCACCTATACTCTGTCGCAGATCGTCTACTCAGAGGTGATCTCTGCTTAACATACAAAGCCGTGTCAAACCCAGAGGTGTTGGACATGCTACACTTAAAGAAATCCCAATCCCTCAGAGCCACACACTCCAGGGATCTAAACCTTGTCATCACAATGAACAAAACATGCTAGAGAGATAGGTTCCTGACCCAGAGACTCTCCAGACTCTGGAATAGACTTTCCATACATGTCAAGCAGAGTGCCTCTTTGGCCATCTTCAAAAGGAACCTTGATGATTGGATGGGATATAGGAAATTCACCCCAGGGATCACATCAGTCACCCTGCTAGACAGGAGTCCAGGGGAGTAAATACTGTGGGAAGAAATAGCCAGGGATTTGTTATGGCTAGGCTTGTATAGGCCCTAGAGCCAATAGCCTAGTACCAACCTATGAACCTATGACCATTGGGTTTGTATTTATAGTTATTTGTAACAAACAAATTCACCACTAGGTGTAGTTCTTCTCTTGTTTTTTGGCTTTTTGTAAATCCAAGTGAGTGATACGTTCACTAACCTACGTAACCGATCAATTATCTGGCAGGGACTATGGAATCATACTGGAAAGGCTCACCCAGTGCTACAACTTGCTGTGAGAGGAAAGGTTAGTTAGCTTTTGCTTTTACTTTATTACCTTCTTCTATTTTGTATGTTGTGATTTGTTTTCTTTACACTGTGTTTTACTTATATTCTGTTTTTAATTGCATATGCAAACTGGAAAAGAGAACACAGCTGTGTCTCTTGTAAGTCACACAGAAATTAGAACAGGTCAATTAAGGACTCACAGAGAAGATAGAACAGGTCAACTAAGGTTAATTATATGTGAATTGAGGGTGGAGCTGGTAATGAAACCTTCTATTTAAGGGACAAAATAAAATATTTCAGAGCTTTACTGGAAAAGCTCACCCAGACTCAGCCACAGCTTGCTGTGAGGGAAAGGTTAGTTTGCGTTTCCTTTCTTGTATTTTGTATTACTTTATTGCCTTCTTCTATTGTGTATGTTGCTATTTGTTTTCTTTACACTGTGTTTTACTTGTATTCTACTTTTAACTGCATATTAAAAGTAGGAAAGAGACCATAGCTGTGTCTTTTGTGAGTCACAAAAAAAAAATCCCAGCCCCCCACCCTGGTGCTGTTGTGTTCTTAAACTCAACTGTCTTTCTAGTTGCCTACCCCTTTTGTTAATTTGACCACATATCTCCTTCCATCTCCCCTTTCATTGGCTGTTATAAGCACAAAATTATCATTTTATGAAATCACTCCCTTTCAACTATTTAGATTTATTGGCCATCCCGCTGTATTCCATAGAACCAGAATACAAAGTGCCCACCCCATTTCAATCTATCTTTCTCTTTTAAAATTAGTGCCTCTCCACTTAGACAGCTAAAGCTTAAGTTAACCCCTCATTCACACCTAACTGCTTAGTGCACACTGCAGTGCTGAGGATATTAACCACGTTTTTCCATCTTATTTTTAAAATCTGTAACATCTATTGCAAGATCACCAATTATTGGAGAACTCACATTCTGCTTCTCAGTAGTCATCTTGGGATTAGTACACAGGTACATTATTTCCTGGAGACTGCTGATCACTGGAAAGCCTAAAAACAGCTTCATATGTGACAGATTGGAATTTGTGCTTATATTCTGCTCCTGGCAAGAGAAGGAGCAGAGTGCATTGATTCCTAACTGCTTCTGGTTGGGCAGTGAGTGTCATGCTTGATGTTCCTGATTGGTCTGGTTGATATTCAAGGCATCTACTTGGAAAAGGCTACAGCAAGCCTTCAGACCCTTGCTTCATCTGGGACAAGACTGTGGATCACGAAACAAGCTGTAGTCTGCTTCTCATCTTGGGATTGGTGCTAATGTTTTCTTTCTGGTGAGAGGAGAAGCAAATGAGCATTGTATCTCAGCAGAAAGCTGTGATGAGACCAGTACTAGTAGTAGCCATTCACATATCTCCCCTCTTTTCATCATTCTTGAAAAGCTGTTTCATTGTTTTCAGTAAGTATTGCCTGGTTTGTTTCTAACTTCAGAATATCTGTCTAAATAATTCATTATTAATTTTCAAGTTCTACTTATTAGTTTCCTTTTAAGTGTTTCACAGTGCCCTGTGTAGACACAGACACCTTGAGTGACATTTTTCCTGTAAAAGCACTATTGAAATTTCACCAATACTTAGTTGCACACAGGACAACTAGTTTGTAGTGGCAAGCACTGTCCCCAGAGTTGCAAACCGGATACTCCTGACATTGCTTTATATTCTCACTCCAACTACCTAATCAATAAAAAGGATCTGTTGCCATGGATATGAACTTTCCCACTATCTCTTACCAGCTTGGTGGATATGAGCATCCTGAGGCAATGCAGAAATTGCCTTATGTTTACTGACAACCAGTTAATTTGCAAACAACCTGATATGGTATGTGATAGATGTATTTACACAAAGTCACTGGAGGCAAAGTTCTCACATTAAAGTACTCCTAATGTCAATCAGGTTGTCAGTAATACACATACTGCACCCATCACACACAATTCAAAGGGGACAAATAGACCCATATATGCTAAGACACTTAAATGTAACCTTCTTAAAACTCAAAGGCCTCCTAGACGAAATACACATAATGAATACACTCAGCAGCCCCAAATGCATTCTTTCAAAACAACACCCACATTAGCATATACAGTCACAACTCATGGAGCCTCTACTTCTAAGCCCATACGACAAGCCACCACACAATCTAACATTCTGGTCATTGGAGACTCCATTATGAGACACACTGATGTTCCTCTTACGAGGCTGAGTAAGAGAAAGTCAAGGTCGGTGGCTTATAAGGGGTTAGAATTCACCACATTACGCATGCACTAAGGACGTTGGACCACAAGTACCAGTATGACTCATTTATAGTCCATGTGGGTGTAAATTACCTGAATTGTATGTCCCTAGACTATATGAAGACAGACATCATGGAGTTCTTGGAATTTGTGTCCCAGGCTGGTATGAGCCTAGCACTGAGCAGCATTTTACCTTCTGCAAGGATGATGCCACAATATGAACAAAGGATGAATGACTTTAATAATTAGCTTAGTTTCTGGTGTCATTCTAAGGGGGTGCAGTATTTGTCAGCATGGAGGGAGATGGTCAACAGACCATGCTGCTTTGCCAGGGATGGTCTGCACCCCTCCCCTCTAGGCTTTTGAATATTAGCTAAAACATTGTCTTCCCCCATAATGCTTTTTTTAGACAATGCTAAACTGAAAGTACTTCCAACATAGCAAATCAAAGCCTAGAAAAATCTAAAGGTATTACTGCTCAATACTAGGAGTCTAAACAAAAAACTCCACTCCCTAGAAGCTGTCCTCACCCTACAGGATCATAGGAGATTACTAGGCTATTGGTCCTGAGGCCCTTATAAACCTAGCCAAGAGCTTAGCCCATGTTTAGACAAGCCAGCACCTAGAGCCCCTGTCCAGCAGGGACACAGGTGGAATCCCAGGAGTATATTTTCTGTTTCCCATCCAGTTATCCAGGTTGCGCTTAAAAAGGGATAATGAGGTACTCTGCTTGACGTGGACAGGGAGTCTGTTCCACAGATGGGGGAGTCTCTGGGACACACATCTGTCCCACCAGCAAGTCCTATTGATATCACAGATCAGGTTGAGGTCATGTGTATGGGTTGCTCGAGTGTAGCTTGACTTGCGGATATGCAACAGTCCATCAAGGCGGGGTCCGAGATTGCTTTGTATGCCAGACAGAGGTCACCTCTGCGGAGTCTGTATGAAACTTGAGTAGAGGGAAATGGCTTTTAGCCTGTCTGTGTAGCGTAGGTGTTTGAGGCCCTAGAGTCTCCTGGTGAGGAACCTCTGTGGTCTCTCCAGCTGCTGCAAGTGCTTTGCGAGGTACATGTCAAAGGGGACGTTGTACTCAATAATTGGCCTTATAAGGGAAGAATACGGGGATCTTATGACCTCTTTGTCCCTGGATGAGATACCCTTAATTATAAGGTGGGCCATGTAGAAAGCTTTCCGTACAATGGAAACAACATGGTGGTCAAAAGTCAGCTTGCTATCAACCTAGGTGCCCAAATCCCTCACTACTGATTGTGTACTTAGGACATTGTTATTACTGTGATAATATGTGGGGACATCATTCTCCCCAAAAGGGATGATGATGCAATTTTTAGCATTCAGCTTGAGGCCATGTTTCTGGCACCAGTCATTTGTTTGGGTGAGAACCTCTTGGAGGATGTCCATATCACTTGGGGAATTGATGACTGCACCCAGCTGGCAGTCATCTGCAAACTTGGTCAGCCATTGCCCACTGGTTTTGGCCTACACCTCAGAGAAGTATTTCCCAAATAACAGAGGCCCAAGACCGATCTCTGGGGTATGCCACTCGTTATGGGTCTACTGCTTGAGGTGGCTTCGCCTATTTTGATTAGTTGGGTTCTATCAGTGAGCCAGTTTGCTACCCATCTGGTAGCATATGGATTGATGCCTAGTAGATAGAGTTTATCTATTATGCCCAAATGGTAAATAGTGTCAAAGGCTTTGGCCAGGTCAAGGTAGGCGGTGTGCACCATCTTCCCCTTATCCATGGCTTTGGTGAATGTCTCAAAGAAGTCGAGCAGATTTAACAAACATGATCTCCCCTTGACAAAGCCAAACTGTGTGGGGTTTAGTGTTTGAAGGTCACCAATGTCCCTGTTAATGAGGTCCATGATAATTTGTTCCATGGCCTTGCAGATCAGGCTAGTTAGGCTGATGGGGCTATAATTTCCTGGATCGGTGGATGCTCCACCTTTGTGTAAAGGGATGACAGTGGTTGTCCTCCACTTAGCTAAGATAAAGCCGGTACTCAGGCTTTGGTTGAATCAGAATGCTGATGTCTGTGCGGTCACTGAGACCTGGTTTAAAACCACAGAAAGCACATCAACAGTGCAAGGTTATAATGCCTTCCACATATTTAGACCAGTTACTACACAGACAGGGACTAAAGGTGGAGGTGTAACGATTTACATCAAAAATAAAGATACCGCAAGGTTGGTCAAACAGGGCTATGGACTTGAGCAACTCCATGTTCAAATTAATATAGGCAAATAATAATACCACTTCCTTGCAAGCTATAGGTCCCCGTTTTATGACCCAGGAAACCCTTACCATGTATTTAAACTTATTGGAAACACTCACCATCATTCATGGGAGACTTTAATTACCCTACAATTAACTGGGAATTTTGGCTTGGGGGGGCATTAGATTTACATTTAGAACAGAAGGAATTAAAATGGCAGTTGAAATGTAATGCTGCTGAACCCCCTGGACTCAATGAGACCATTTCCATCAGTTGTGTATTAAAACCAAAAGCTGAACTGTTTTTTTAATGAGGTGAAAAAGACCATGATTGTTCTAGTTTAGGCAGGTAGGGTAATTTATAGTTCAATGATGTTTAACCCAGTATTCAGTGGTTTTTACAGATGTTGTTTTACTTAATGTGTTTTGAAACACAATTTATTTATATACATATATTTATGTATATATGTGTAAAAGGTGTGTATTTTTGTACGTATTTGTATACAATTTTTTGCAAATGGGTTTAGTATTTCAAAAGTTAACGAGGAAGCTATTAATGGTGCCATGTAATGTGTTTTTAACCTATTTAAGTCAAGTTCATGATGAGTTTATTTGTTCTGAAGAAGTTGTTTATTTGTTTGACGAAAGCGCTTAACCTACAATAAAGTGGTTACTGGAATTGTTGCCTGTTCATTTTTTTTGTTTTTAAAAGTTTTAAGGTTTGTCAGTTTTTTGTTGAGTACATGAACATAACTCTAATCCCACAATATTGGCAGTTTGTAGTCTAGGTGATCTTTGCTGCTTAGGAAGATTGCTTTTAAGTGCCAGCAAACGTTAGTCTATGTGTGTGCTATATGCTATGTGAGATGAGAATTGTATGCTTGGTTTTGACAACCAGTTGTGCACCTATATATGAAAGTTTAGCCTCCAGTATAATTGTGTAAGTACACCTTTTGCATACTGTGTTTCTTTCTTTAAGGAATAAGTAGTTATTGGTGAACTTGAGAGAATTTCCACATTGTCTCAGGATGCCCAGATTCACCAATCTGGCTACAGAGAAGTTAGGAAATTGTTAATTCATGGAGTCCAGTGTGTAGATTGATGAGCTCCAAGGGGTGGTATACTGGGATTAGAAGGCTATTAAAGGTGTTTTTCTGATACAGACTTATAAGAGTGTTTTTTGGGGGCAGATAATGCTAAATAGCACTAAAATCTACTAAGTTTAATGATTACACAATATTGAATTCTGCTAAATCTATACATATTGCCACTCAGTGCCCAACTAGCTGCTCTAAGCTTGTTAGCGCACAAGGCATTAGTTCTATATTTACTGCTTTACAGGGTACAGTTTTATGAACTGTTTTATAGGGATATTTTGCTTTTTAGATGACTGCTTCTATACAGGGCTCTGCTAACCACCACTGCATGGTGAGCACCTCTGCACAAAGGCACCAAATTTATAGCAGCACGAGAAAAAAAAAAACAGAAAAGTAACTAATGAGCCCTCTGGCTAATAAAACAACTAGACAGTCATGCATGCACTCAAATCATTACACCACAGGTGCCAGTATAATACTACCATAGTCCATGTAGGTTAAAATAACTTGAGACGTACGTTGCTGGACTATATGAAGTGAGCCATTATGGAGCTCTCAGACTATGCATCTCAGGCTGGAATAAGCCTAGCATTGAGCAGATTATTACCTTTACTGTGGGTGATGCTACAATATGAGTAAAAGATGACTGATTTCAATATTTGGCTGTCTTTCTGGTGTCATTCTAAGAGGATCCAATATTTATCAGATGGGAGGACATGGTTAATTGACAAGGTTGCTTAGCAAAGGATGGTCTGCAACTATCTCCTCTAGGCTTTCAAATCCTGGCTAAAACTTTATCTACCCCATAGTGCCTTCTGAAGCAATGCCAAATTAGGCAAACCTACTGACATAGCAAACTCAACTCAACTAAGCATCAAGGCATTAATGCTCAATGCCAGGAGCCTAGATAAAAAATACACTCCCTCCAAACCCTTCTCACAGTTGAGAATATAGACAATCCATACAGTTAATGAGACATGGTTTAACGTAGCACAGAGGACCATGGCATGCAAGGTTTCAGTGCATTCTACACTTTTCCACCAACAGCTACACAGACAAGGGCCCAGTGGCCCAATGGGTAAGATATCAGCCTCCAGCGGATGGGACTGTGAGTTCAAGTCCCACCTGGGCTGATGATTCTTTAGTGGTTTGTTGGCCAAGGGGTATGAGCTCTGCTTCAGGTATGAAAGGTTCTGGGTTCACATCTTGGAGAAGCCCAATGTTTATCACATGGTCTGTCGTATATGTCTCTAATAGACAGATGCAGTCAGTAAATCACCCCCTATATAAATCAAATTTGTAGGTCACATTTGGGTTGCACAGTTAAGATTATAAGAGTCCTAGTGGTCCTTAGCCTAGTATATACCTATGAACCTATGAAGAGCTCAAGGTGAAGGTGTTGTGATATACAGCAATAACACGAATATCTCTAGGGTGGCCAAACAAGGATGACATCCTGGAGTTCTTCCACATGCAGATCACCAGAAGCAAAATCCAGTATCATGCCCTAGCCAGCTGCAGGTCATACTCTGTGTCCCAAGAAGCTCACTTGCATACTTGGGACCTACTGGAGACACTTACCATCCAACCCAACACATTTCTTATGGGAGACTTTAATTATGCATGTATAGACTGGGAATTCTCTATGGCCTCAAATCTACAGGCACAGAGATTCCTGGACTTCATAAATACAAACACCCTTGATTAAATAGTGACTATGTGCACTAGAGGGTCCAATATACTGGACCTCGTACCGACAAATGTGGGAGAATGCTGCCCCCCCCCCACGAGTCCTATTCTCCCTGGTAAGACCTAAAGCTTTCTCCTTTAAAATCAACTCCATAACCCCAGAAACAGTTAGAAACTATTCCAAGGCAACCTACCTTTTATTAAGTGATGGTTTGTCAAAATTCAGTGTGCCTCCAAACCCAGAGAAAGCAGCAACCTACACTGAATTGCTCTCAAAGTCTGTACAATAGCTTGGGGGTTTCTGCTAGCATTAAAATCTGTGTTGGTTAAATTTCTAGTAATCATTTTAAATCGAGTTGCTGGCTACTGAGACTTGTCTGCATACATCAACTAGACATAAGCTGATTTAAGTATATTTTCTGCACTTAAGATTTGAGTGAGCAAATATTGTGCGTCTTGGATTCAGTAAATATTGTGAGTGTCTGAATCTCTGCAATAGTTGTTAGACTGCTTTGAAATTCCTTTAAGTGTTAATTAGCTTGGGGGTTTCTGCTAGCATTAAAATCTGTGTTGGTTAAATTTCTAGTAATCATTTTAAATCGAGTTGCTGGCTACTGAGACTTGTCTGCATACATCAACTGGACATAAGCTGATTTAAGTATATTTTCTGCACTTATTTAAGATTTGAGTAAGCAAATATTGTGTGTCTTGGATTCAGTAAATATTGTGTGTGTCTCTGAATCTCTGCAGTAGTTCCCTACCCCCCTCCATGTTTCTTGTTGTGGTGTTAATCTTGGGTGGCTTTGGAATTGCCCGCCCCTGCTGTAAATCTCTTTTTGCACACTCCTCCTGGACCCATCTCAGTCGCTCACTCAACTGAGTACAGTGAGATCATATTTTGATTTTGGATACTCTTACCAGTCCCATCTCCTCTGCACTGTACAGAGAGAGCACTTGGGAAGGGCATTCCCCTATAGTATCTTAATCTGCTCTGTTTCCTCCATCTCAAAAAAAAAAAAAAAAAAAAAAATTTTGCACTTCATCTGCCTTACTGTATTTGTGTTTCTTCCTACTTTATTACCTTATTTTGCTTTTGCCTCTTTCAAAAGTACTCAATTAAATGTATTCTTCTGCCTTTATTACTGCTTGTTAGTAGCCTGATTAAATTGTAACTGTTATTCTAAGGCCCTTGGTTTAAGCACTTGGGCTTCAAACCAGTTGTTTTACATTAGGAAGGTTTGTGGTCTGCACTGTTGTGGCAGGACAGGTAGCATACATCCTTCTAAGTTGGGAACTGCTGATTGAAGGCTCAGTGTCTGTTATTCTAAAAGTGTATTAGTTCTAGTTTAAAAACTTGGGCTTCAGGCCAGTTATTTTACATTAAGAAGGTTTGTAGTCTGCGAGGAGAGGCTAGATTCTGCCCTTCTGAGCTGGGAATTTCTGGTTAAAGGCTTATTGCGCATGCTTACTTGAACTGTTTCTTTCTGAAATCGGTACGTCTTGTTTGCTGTAGCATAGACTAGATTCAGGATGGCTGGATCTAGGTTTGTTTGTATGAATTGTGCACTGACCCAGGCCGTCTTCTTTGGAGAAGGTTTCTCTGTACCCTAGTGGCAGGACTGTGCAGTTAGAACTTGTCTGATTGAAGACTGCTGGAACAGAGCTCAGTTTTAAGCTTTTTAACTGGTCAATTGGGTAAAGTGTTGTTTTGATTGTATCTGCTCTATTTTCGGGAAATATATATATATATATATATATATATATATATATATATATATATATATATATATATATATATATATATACACTTCTTTCTCGCCTTTCTGAACTAGTATAGTCCAGTTTTCATGTTATTGCTGAATCCAGGGTTTTATTACAAGTTTCTGTGTTGCCATACCTTACTTGGATAGAAGGAAGTTTCTCTGTTCATCTGTGAGAGAGGGGAGCTTTGAGCAGGCTATCTGTCCCTGGAGGAGTGGTTTCAGCCCAGAAGTTGGTAGTTTATTGGCCTTTTTGGGCTAATTTTGATTGTATCTGCTCTATTTTCTGAAAAAAAAATTATATACTGGTTTCCCACCTTTCTGAACTAGTATAGTCCAGTTTTCAGGTTATTGCTGAATCCACGGCTGTGTTACAAGCTTCTTTGTTGCCATTACCTTACTTGGATAGAAGGAAGATTCTCTGTTAACCTGTGAGAGAAGGGAGCTTTGTGCAGCCTATCTGTCCCTGGAGGAGTGGTTTCAGCCCAGACGTTAGTAGTTTATTGGCCATTTTGGGCTAAGTTCTATCTCTTTCACTTCCCTGCTATAAAAACCTAATTTGCAAAGTTTTTACGTTTGTATTCCACTCAGCAAGTGCCTTCCAAGTGTTCTGCAGAGTCTATAGCAGCACAGAGACAAAAGAGTGACTTTGGAGTGATTAAGTATCACTTTTCTGCTTTTCTTGCTCTCTTAACTAATTCTGCCTAAAACGCCAGTTTTTTTTTTTTTTTTTTAGCGAATCTGTGATGTAAAAAGTTTGTTATTATATACAACTCCGCACAGCTCCTCGTGGTGTCCTGCAGAGTGATACATGCAACTGGTAGGCTACACACTCAAGTGCGCTAGCCGAATTAAAGCATTTACTGTGTTTCTGTACCTAATTTCTGCTACTTAAAAAAATATATATATATCCTTGTTTCCCGCCTTTACTGAACTAGAATAGTCTAGTCTTTAGTTCCTGTGTTACCCATATCCTTATTTGGATAGGAGGAAGCTTCTTTGTCCACCAGTGAGAGTGGGGAGCTCTGAGCAGCCTATCTATCCCTTGAGGAGTGGTTCCAGCCCAGTGACTTGTAGCTTATTGGCCGTTTTGGGCCATTTCCTATCTCTTTCTAACCCCTGCTTTAAAGCCAGCTTTAGCGCTTTTGCGCTTGTAATTTAAAGTTTGTCCTGTTTTTTGCATTTACCTGTTGAGGCTACACACTCAAGTGCGCTAGCCTATGTTACATATTTATTGCATTTTCCTGCTGTTTGTTGCAAAAAAAGAAAAAAAAATATCCTTGTTTCCCGCCTTTCCTGACCTAGAGTAGTCCAAATACAGGCTTTGCTGTATTCTGGACTTTTGGAAAGTTCCTGTGTTGCCCATTTCCTTTCTTGGATAAAGGGAGGCTTCTTTGTTCACCAGTGGCAGTGGGGAGCTTAGAGCAGCCTATCTACCCCTGGAGGAGTGTTCCCAGCACAAGAATCTGGTAGTTCCTGTGTTGCCCATTTCCTTTCTTGGATAAAGGGAGGCTTCTTTGTTCACCAGTGGCAGTGGGGAGCTTGGAGCAGCCTATCTATCCCTGGAGGAGTGTTCCCAGCACAAGAATCTGGTAGTCTATTGGCCGTTTTGAGCCAATTTCTAGCTCTTTCAAGTCCTCCTGTATAAAACCCGCTTTAGCATGGCTTTGCACAATTTTGCGCATAGCGCAGCATCAGGCAGCGCCGCTTAATTGGGCTTAAACCTTTCTCGGCTCCACAAAGTCTGCTCTTCACTTTTTCCCTTAGAACTGATCTAGTTCTCATAATAAACACCCTATTCCTACTCTAAAGCCTGGCACTTGCTCACTAAAGCAATTATATAAGTCAGCACTAAAAAATTAAAAGCACTACACCCTCACAAACTCCCCTTGAGTACCTTGTTCCCCATTGGCCCTTTTTTTCAATTATAAAGGAATTCCCAATACTATTCTGGCATGTCCAAAGGTCAGTTGTCAATCTCCTCTCTGGTCCAGCTGGTGAATCTGGGAATCTTGAGGCAATGTTACAACTGCCTCATGTTACACAGACAACCCTCTCCTCCTCCCAACAAATTCCAACACATGTGAGAGATGCAACCATATAGCCAAACTGGAGGCTAAGCTCTCTCAACTCAGTACTGGCGTAACCAGTCAGGAGGAGAAGGAAACCACACTCGCTACAATTCCAGTCTCGCATAGACCTACCATGACAGCAAACCAAACACATAAACACACAAAAACATACTTGGAGGCTCTAAATAAAAATCTGCCTAAGCAGCAGAGACCTCCAAAGCAGACACCCAAGCAACCGCTACCCCAAAGCAAAACACATGCAACACATAGCTCACAAAGCCAGTGTGCCGAACAGTCACAGCCCTTAAGGCTAAACAACACACCTGATACACTTGTAATAGGTGACTCTATCGTCAGGCACACTGACGTCCCGCTCACCAGGCTGAACAAGGAGAAGGTCACAGTGAGCTGCCTGTCGGGCGCTAGGATCCGCCACATAACACAATTACTCAGGTCGCTCCAAGGCAAGTACAAATATGACTCAGTCATTGTCCATGCTGGTGTGAATGACCTGCGACGTACCTCCCTGGACTACATGAAAAGAGACATAGAGGAGCTCTCTGAGCATGTCGGTATGACCCTGACCTTGAGTAGCATCTTACCCTCACCAAGAATGATGCCACAATATGAAGACAAGACGATCAATTTCAACAATTGGCTTAAGTATTGGTGTCATTCAAAGGGGATCCAATGCCTGTCAGCCTGGGATGACATGCTCGACAAGCCACTATGCTTCGCTAGGGACGGCTTGCACCTATCACCCCTGGGCTTTCAGATATTAGCAAAGGCTCTTGCCACCCCCATAGTGCCTTTTTTAGGCAAGGCTCAAAAGACAAACCCACCTCCATAGGTATCACAAGGGATAAGAAACTAAGAGTAATGCTACTCAACGCCAGAAGTCTAAACCTCAAGATGCATGCACTCGAAACTCTCCTTAGCATGGAGAACATCGATACCTGTGCAGTAACAGAAACCTGGTTCAAGGCTCCCTTGAGCATGCCAGCACTACCAGGTTATACCTCATACCATGCTTTTCGGCCCCAAAACTTGGACCGAACCACAAAAGGAGGGGGAGTATCAATATTTGTCAAAGATACCCACACCTCCAGGTTGGTGGCACAGCACCAAGCATCAGAGACTATCCATGTGCAACTAACTGTGGGTAAAACTGCCTTCCAGTTTATAGCCTGCTACAGACCACCCTCCCAAACCCAGGAACCCCACTCGGCCTTGAAGGTCTCTCCAAACACCATTATATTGGGCGACTTCAACTACCCAAACATAGACTGGGAGCATTACTCTAGCTCCAACACCCTAGCCCAAAGGTTCCTAGAAATTATAAACTCAAATGCTATGGAACAACTTGTTACCACTCCCACAAGAGGGGAAAACATACTGGACCTGATCATCACCAACATGGGGACTCTATGCTCCAGACCAGAAGTGTATCCCTCACTGGTAAGATCAGACCATAAACTAATCTCACTGGATATTCACATCCCGACCCCACCCCATGCCCAGAAAACCACAGTGAAAAACTTCTCTAAAGCAAATTTCACACTCCTCAAAAGTGAGGTGGAATCCTTCAAAGCCCCCGGGCCTGTGGAAAATATGGCCCAGACCGCAGAATCCTTTATAAACGCATTCTATGAACACCTTCAGGAATGCATAGATCATGCAATCCCAAATAAAACCAAGACCCATTCCTCCAAAGGCAGGCGTCCTGTCTGGTGGACCCCAGCCATAAACAAACTATACAATAGAAGGAGGAAGCTACTACATGATAGAGCAAAATCCTAAAAACGGAAGGCATCTCTGATCAGTATTAGCAAAAAACTACGGGCACTCATAAAATCGTCTAAGGCCAGCTTCGAGAGAAAAATTGCACAGGACACTAAGGATAATCACAAAGCTTTATTTATTTATGTTAGGAACCTGGGTGGGAATTCCCAGATATGCTCAGAATTAGTCCAAAATGACAAAAAATACACCGAACCCACAGACATTGCAAACATCCTAGCTGACAGGTTCAGCGCAAACTTCTCCCCCCCTCCCCATCAAAAGGGCAAATATCTATCCCAGCAGAGTGCTGCCCCCCTGACATCTCAGATGCTCAGGTAAGAGCTGCACTCTCCAAAGCAAAAAACACAGCATCAATGGGACCAGATGGTAGCCGGGCTGCATCCTACATTAACTCCAAGAAGAGCTAAACCCAAACATAAAACTACTGTTCAATCTCTGCCTTACTACAGGATATGTACCCAAAGAGTGGCGTATAGCAACAGTGGTCCCTTTCCACAAAGGCGGTGCCTTAACAGATCCTGGAAACTATCTCCCCATAAGCCTGACTAGCTTGTTCTGCAAAGCTATGGAAAGGATCATCATGGACCTCATAAATAAAGATATTGGGGATCTACAGACACTGGATCCTACCCAGTTCAGCTTTGTTAAGTGCAGATCCTGCCTCTTAAACCTGGTCAATTTCTTTGAAACAGTCACCAAGGCCATTGACGAGGGGAAGGTGGTCCACACAGCCTACCTGGACCTCGCAAAAGCCTTTGATGCAATACCCCACTCTGGCATTATAGATAAGCTCACCAGCTTAAATATAAACCCCTATGTCACTAGATGGGTTGCAAACTGGCTCAAGGACAGAACCCACATGGTTAGAATTGCTGGAGCCATGTCAGACTCCAAACCAGTTACAAGTGGCATCCCACAAGGCTCAGTCCTGGGACCTCTCTTGTTTGGTATATATTTTTCAGAGGTACAGGCCAACACGGAAGGACTATGGCTGACCAAGTTCGCAGATGACTGCAAACTGGGTGCCATAATCGACTCTCCAGCCGACACAAGCATCCTACAAAAGGGCCTCATAGAAACAGACAACTGGTGCCAGAGCCATGGCCTCAAGCTAAATGCCAACAAGTGTATAGTAATCCCCTCTGGCAAAAACAAAGTGCCCACAAATTACCACATAGGTGGTAATCCATTAAGTATGGAAGAAGTAGTTAGGGACCTGGGGACCCAAGTTGATAGCAATCTCTCATTTGACAACCACGTGGCCAAAGTGGTTAGAAAAACATTTTATATAGCCCACCTAATCATGAAGGGATTCACATCTAGATCAGGGGAGGTCATCGTGCCTCTTTACTCATCCCTCATCAGGCCCATAATTGAGTACAATGCCCCTTTGGGATGTACCTTACCAGACACCTGCAGCAACTGGAAAGACCCCAAAAGTACCTCACCAAGAGGATCAAAGGGCTCAAACAGATGCCATATGCTGCCCGGTTAAAGAAACTCCAGCTCTACTCAGTGGCATACCGCCTGCTCAGAGGCGATCTGTGCCTGACGTATAAAGCCATGTCCAACCTGGAATTAATGGACATGCTGCACCTCAGAAAATCCAAATCCCGTCGAGCTACTTGCTCGAGAGACTTGAACCTCAGCACTGAAATAAATAGGGCATGCTGGAGGGACAGATTCATAACCCAGAGGCTCCCTTCACTCTGGAATAAAATCCCAGTCCAGGTTAGGCAGAGTCCCTCATTGACTCTCTTCAAGAGGAATCTTGATGAGTGGATGGGAGATTGTAGGTTTACCCCGGGTATCACTTCTGTGTCACTGTTAGAAAGAGGCACAGTATACTAACCTCGAAAAAGGGCATGGCAAAATTCATTTAAAATGGGTGGCAAAAGCCAAACACACTCTGGCTAGGCTTATAAATGCCCTAGGGCAGATAGCCTAGTATGAACCTATGAACCTATGTCAGTGGCTACACAGAGGCCACTATGTCTTTATGAAGAGGCCTAGAACTTGCCCCAGAAGCAATTTGTCCTGGTGGCATCCCAAATTAAACAGGAAATACAACAAAAATAAAAAAAAAATATATGGCAAAAATCAGGAAGGGTAATTCCTATAAAGATAAAACCTTTCTCATCAAATAAATAGGCAACTAAGAAGACTAATTAGGCCAAACAAAGCCAACTTTGAGGTTAAGATAGCCTCACAGTGAAAGATATCCATAAGGCCATCTTCAGTTAAGTCAAGAACCTCAAGGGCAGCACACAGCAATGTGCTGAACTGGTTGTTAATGGTGCCATTTCACTGAACCTGGTGGTATAGAAAACCTATTAGTGGACAAATTCTGTTCCAACTTTATCCCCCTCTAAACTCCAACCATCTCCCAAGAAATCTCCTCAAACATAACCATTCCTGCTTTAACGAGGGAGCATGTATTGGCAACACTTACTAAACACAAGAACCCAGCCTCAGCGGGCCCCAATAACCAATAATGTCCTGGGATGCCTCCTTAAAGTCTAAAAAATGAATTATCAGGACACCTGGGAATTGAGGACTGTCACAGTCTTCCCCCTTCATACGGGAGGAACTTCAACAGATCTGGGAAACTGCAGACTCATTAGTCTGACTAGTCTTATTTGCAAAGCCATGGAAAGAATTATCATGGAAATCATCAAGAAGGACTTAGGAGACCTCCAGATACTGAATCCATCCCAGTTTGGCTTTGCCAAAGGAAAGTCATGCTTACTGAACCTGGTGGACTTCTTTAAAAAAGTCACTAAAACAATGGATTAGTGGTGCATACTGCCCAACTAGATCTGGCTAAAACTTTTACTACAATACTCCATTTGAGCACTGTCAACAAACTTACAAAACTAGGTGTAAACCCCTTTATAATGTGTTGGATAGATAGCTGGCTCATGGATAGGACCTGAGAAGTTAGAATCAGTGAAGCCACCTTTACAAAGAAGCTAGCCACCAGTGGAGTATCTCAGGGTTCTGTGCCTGGTCCACTCCTGTTTGGCATCTACTTCTCAGATGTCAAAGTCAATATCAAAGGACTCTGGTTGACCAAGTTTGCAGATTATTTGTTTATTTATTAACATTTGTTAACCGGGTTAGTCCTACTGATCTTGGGACCCATTTTCAATGGAAAAGCTCCAAGAAATGCAGCAGTTTACAATAGAGGTTATACAATCACTAAGTAGAGCTTTTACAAACACAGTTTACACAAATAGATGATATTACTTAAAAAAAAAAAAAAAAAAAAAGTTATACAGTGTTGAATATGAACAAACTGGTTTCACAATAGATATGTTAGACAAATCAAAAAAAAGAAAATTAAAAGGCAGTATACCTGTATTATATTACAGGGTAGCAGTGTAATTACATATTTACATTACTGGTTTGTTTTGTCAGTGCAGGTATCAGAGATTTGGGGAGAAAAAAAAAAGCAGGCATGATTTGGTCAAAATCAGTTGAAGAAAAAAAGGGGGGAATGACATATGATTTGGGGAAACTTAAGTTGGGGCTTGGCAAGGACAGATTTTAGATTTTAGTAGGTGAGCCTTGAGTTTTTCTTTAAAATGGGATGGGTGAATGATGGAACAGATGTACCTGTGAAGTTTGTTCCAGGCTTGGGCAATGGAGGATTTGTAGAGGTATTTGCCGATAGTTTTTTTGGGTTGGTGAGTTTGTAGCAGTAGTTGGTTAGAGGTACGAAGAGTATGAGAAGGAGAATAGATTGAGATGAGAGAAGAGAGAGCAGGGCAGGATGAAGGTTTGTAGAGAAGGGAGTGCAGCATTTGAAGTTGAGATAGCTGCAATAAGTGGGGAAATTCGAGCCAGTGTAGGGAGTTAAGGGATAGGCAGTGGTGTGCATTATATGGTGAGTTTGTAACAAATCTAGCTATCTTATGGTATGTTTGTTGAAGTTTGTTTAAGGTAGTAGTTTGGATGTGGGTAAATATAGGGGCAGCATAAAGAAGGGAGGGAAGGAGAAATGCTTGGGAAAGGGACGGTCTAGCATTGGATGTTAGGTATCTTTTGTTACGATATAGAAGACCTCGTTTCTGGTGAGTCTTTTGTATTAAACTTCAGTTCATCATCAATGACTCCTAGAAGTTTAGTTTGGGTTTCAGGTTTGATAGTAGTGTTATTTGAAGACGTGATAGTAAAGGTGGATTTGTGGTAAGAGAGAGAGAGTGGGGAAGAAAAAGTAACAGTTTGGTCTTTTTGGGGTTGAGGATCAGTAGGTTATTGGTTAGCCACTGTTCAGTAGAGAGGAAGGTCTGTTGGGTAAGAGTATGAAGTTCGGATATGCTGTCAGAGATACAGATGAGGGTAGAATTGTCAGTATATTGGATGAGGGATGGTTGTTTATAAGATGTGTGGAGGTCATTAGTAAAGATGTTAAAGAGGAGGGGTCCCAAGATGGAGCCCTGGGGAACTCCTGTTGGAACAGGTATAAAAGGAGAAGTGGAAGAGAGCCATCTTACTGATTGCTTCCTGTGAGTTAAGTTAGCTAGATAACCAGGTGAGGGTGGAGGTAGGTTAAGATTAGCAAGTTTGGATAGCAGTAGGAGATGTGAGACTGTATCAAAGACTTTTGAGAGGTCAAGGAAGAGACAGGATAGAAGTTTATTTTTGTCCAGGGCATCAGCAATGGTATGGGTGAAGGCTAGTAGGGCGGTAGTTGTGCTGTGGTGAGGACGAAAACCATGTTGGGTGGACACATTTTTCAAGAATCTTAGAGAGGGGGAATAGGATGGCTATGGGTCAGTAGTTAGAAGGGTTAGTAGAATTGCCACCTTTGTGCAGAGGAATGGTGAAAAAGGATTTCCAGAGAGTGGGGACAGTGGATTCTTGTATAGATCTGTTAATTAATATGGACACTGGGTAGGCTATGGTGTCTGCAGCTAGTTTGAGGAAGGTTGGTGGTAGATTATCTGTGGAGGAAGAACAGGGTTTGAGTTTATAAAGAAGAGATCTTATATAGGAGGTGGAGACAGGATGTAGATAGAACTGAGGATTGTCAGGTAGGCTGGGTGGGGTAGACAGGGGAGTAGTCTTACAGTTTGATGGGATGAGTGACTGAATAGTATTGATAAAGTGATTGTTAAGAAGGGTAACTGTGTCTAGAGGGCTTGTATTGGGGAAGAGGCTGGGTGTTGATGGATGGCCTGGGGACAGAATTCTGTTAATTGTAGTCCAAAATTCCTGAGGGTTTGATTTGTAAGTAAGTTGGCCAGAGTTTGTAGAAGGACGTTTTATCTGCATTGGCTCATTTCTTAGTAAGGTTTCTGAGGTGCTTATAGTGGTGAAGGTGGGATAATTCTTTGGTTTTGGTCCAGGCTTTCCAGGCTTTATCTCTGTTGAGCATGAGGGACTTAGTTTGTTTGGAGAGCCATGGGGCATGATTGGATTTTATTGGAATTCTTCTAGAAGGAGCAAGGGAGTTAAGGGTATTCAGGAAGATGTTATTAAAACTGCTGACTGCATCATCTAGTGGGATATTTTTTAGATAGGACCAGTCAATGGAAGATAGATTTGAGTTGAATTGCGTTAAAATTGGTGATTGTACGGCAGTCCCGATATAGATGAGGCAGATGATTGCAAACTGGGAGTAATTATTGAATCCAGTAGCATAGCCCGGATGGGTCATGAGGAAAAACTGCCCCAGGTGCAGAGTGTTGTGATAGCACGATCAGCAATTTTAGATCTTTGTTTAATGCAGTACCAGCTGCTGTTGCATTTGCAGTCAAATCTGAGTGCTGTAGCAGTCTGTGTGTGGTCTAAACTGTAGCAATTGCGTGTTACATTGAGCAAACAAATTGTTACAGTTTAAAAGTAAAAAACAGAAAATCTCTCTTTTTTTTAATTAAAATCTCTGTGCAGGCAGGGTAAAAAGTGTAGCAATGATTTATTAGATTTGTAGCATGCAGTTTGATACACTTTAAAAGAAGAGCAATTTTTTAAAACTAAACAGTGAACATAGTCGAGCTCCATGCAGCAGGGTATAAACTGTTGCAACTGCTTGCTACATTTTCAGCAGTCAGGTTGCTACAGTTTAAAAGAAGAAATGTTTTTTTTTTTAATAAAATGTGTGGAAGAAGGGTCGAGGTCAGGCCTCATAAACTAGACCTGAATGGCTGAGGAAAGAGGGGGATGTGAGAAGTGTGCCATGCATCTAGCCACCTGGTAGGTGTGCCAGTAGAAGGAAGGTTTTTTGTTTTTTTTTTATTTTCAATGTAAGAACTGGGGGAGGCATGCGTCAAATTGTAATAAGAGTGATTGGCTTATTAGAGTAGTTTTTTTTTTCTGAGGCAGTAAGGAACTGGTTTGTGGAACCAGTACAGGGTGCTGGTTGAGCCAGCTATGCTTCTGACTGAATTCTCCCCAAAGATGAGAATACCCTTCCGGAATGTCTAACACGAATGGTTGGTGTCAAAGCCATGGCTTAAAACTCGGTACTAAAAGGTGTATTTTAGTACCTTTTGGGAAGTTAACCACCCTGGGTAACTACATCATCAATAAAACACACCATAAATTTGATTCATTACTTAGGGATCTGGGAACTCATGTATATAGCAACCTAGCCTTTACCGACATGTATCCAAGCAAGTAAAAAAATCCTTCTATGTTGCTCAACTTATAAGTAAGGACATGGCATCTAGATCCAGACAGGTCATCATACGACTGTGCTCGGCCCTCATCAGACCCATCATAAAGTATAAGGTCTCCTTCGGTATGTACCTGACCAGACACATGCAACTGAAATGTCCACAAAGGTTTCTTATAAAAAGAATATAGGGAGTAAACATAATGTCCTCTGTTGATCACCTAAAAGTCCTGTCTCTTTACTCGGTATCATACACACTTCTGAGAGGTGATCTTTGACTGACATACAAGGTATTCCTGGACTCTGTTTTGAGGAACCTTTTGCACATCCTCAAACAGACAGCATGAGAACCACTAGATCAAAAGGCCCAAAATTTTCTTGTGATAGAAATAGGATGTGTTGGAGAGACAGTTATGTTTCTCAAAGTATTCCCACTCTGGAACAGGCTGCCCTTCCATGTGAAGCAGTGTTCCTCCTAACCCTATTTAAGTGCAACCTGGACCAATGGATGAGTAATTGGAAATTCACCCCTGGTCTGGTGCCACTTATGTCTCTGATGGGCAGAGGCAGTCAGTAAATCACCCCCCATGTAAATTAAATTTGTAGGTCACATTTGTATTGCACAGCTGGGCTTATATGGGCCTTAGTCATCATTAGCCTAGTATACTATGAACCTATGACAAGAGCTGCAAAGGGACATTCACACCATTTTACTTGTACTTTGTGTTTCTGGAAGTGCTGAGCACACAAGTGCTGCTAAGAAGTCATCTGTTAGGGTCTATATTAGAACACCGAACGTTCAAAATTTTGAGTGTTCTAATATCGAACCCTATGAATCAAAAATTTAAAACATCGAACATACAGAACAGCAAATTTTTTCCTAGGGAAAAAAGATTGCTGTTCCAAAACACATACACACAACACAAGCACACCAAACAAACAGCAATCCACACACATACACCTAAACTCTTACACCTAACCCTACACTAAACGATACATACACCACTAATTATCCACTTACCTTAACCCAAACCCGAACCCTAAGGTCCATCAATATCACACAGTCCCCTCACCCGTGCCCTAACCGTAACTCACCTACCCCGCCCTAACCCTCACGTCCACACAATCACACACTTATCTGACCCGCGCCCTAACCGTAACTCAACTAACCACCCTAACCCTCATGTCCACACAATCGCACACTTACCTGAACCCGACCTGTAACTTTCTACCACAGCGGTGAAAATACCAAAGCAACAGAAACAGACAACCAAATTCTTTCCCTAGAAAAAAATTTGGTTTTCTGTTTCTTCCATATTTTCAGCGTTCACTGAAAATGGGTCGATATTAGAACACTCAACATTTTGAACATTCGGTGTTCTAATATAGAACCCATCTGTTACTGGGGCACTGCTTGATGGAGCTCAGGCTGTAATTAAGTAGTACAGCAAATCAAATTCCAGTCATCATTACACCATCAACTTATTTTTCCCATTTCTACGTGGGGTCTGGGTGTTTAAACTGTTGCAGTGTCTCTGGATTCATATCTGGTGTACCTTCTTTGACAGTCATACCTGGTCTTCTGTTGTGCAGTCCATCCATTTCTTTCCTGGACATCCTCATTTTCTCTTGCCTTCTTCCTGTCTCTCTTTACCAAATAATTTTCTGCTTTCCTGCACATAACCAAAGTACTGTAATCTGTTCTTCCTGATGTTTCTGCAACAGGGGCTACTTTGGCTTCTGCTCTAATGTCCTCATCTCTTCATCTACCCCACTGTGTGCTTCCTACTGCCTATCTCAGGCACTTTATCTCCACCATCTCTAGCTTCCACAATTGCTTTGTCTTCACTGCCATGTTTCTGTGCTGCACAGAAGCACTGGTGGTTCCACTGTTTTGAGCACCTTACTTTTCAGCTTCATTGGCATTTTTCTGCCATACCTTACCCCAATACCGTGTGCCACTTGGTTGTAGCCCCTCTGATTCTAGCTTTGACTCCTCATTCACACTTCCTTTCTCCTTAACCACATTTCCCAGGTGCTTGAAGGTGTTACCCTGTTCTACTACTTCCCTCCTATCTCAGTGTTTGGCTTCTTTTGATTTCCCTCATTTGCTTCCATGTCCACTTACTTTCCTACAATCAGTTTCACCCATGTGCTTACAGTTTTCCATTCCAGCCCCCCATCATTTATTGAAGCTTGTATTCAGAGCCTGTAATGCCACATCATCTGCATACAGCAGCTTTGTTCCAGCCATCCTTTTTGCTAATGTAATCAATCACTAGTATGAGCAGGAGTGGACTTAGAGCCAAAAACTGATGCTCCTCCACAGACACACAGATACACACACGGACACACACAGATACGCACACGGACACGGACACACACAGATATGCACACGGACACACACAGATACGCACACGGACACACACAGATACACACACGGACACACACAGATACACACACGGACACACACAGACACACACACACAATGACACACACACACAATGACACACACACACACACAATGACACACACACACACAATGACACACACACGGACACACACTGGAAACCCCTCTGTGCGCCCAGACACTGATAATACTTACATTACTGGGTGATTGTTCATAGCCTGCACTAATTCAAACACTGCTTCCAGGACTTCAGACCATTGTAGGACTGGCCAAATCACCTTTCATGGGATCTTGTCATATAATTTCTCAAAGACGAGGAATGTCCAGTGTTGTAAAACACAATAATCTAAACAAAATATAGATTGAGAAATAAAAATATTATTAAATAAAGAGTTGAAATTAAGGCAGAAAATACCCAGTGCTCATAATATAAATACACCATGGTCAGAGCTTCCCCTCACAGGAAATCATACCCTTTGCATGTTGTTTTGTGTTGTCACTTGGATGTATAGTCACAGCACTGCATTCACAGCACAGTGAGGTAGCAGCAGAAGTGTGTTACCAATTGCATTGTGAGCGGAGGCAGACAGTTGCTCCAGCAAATGGTGGTATCTGTTAGAACTGAAGGACATATAGTCATCTACTCTGAGGGCGATAAAAAAATACAAAATTAAATTTCCATAAATCAATTTAATATAAAGTATTTCTCATTGCTTATGTAACCATATTCCTGAATGAGCATGGTAGATAGTTTTAAAGGAGTTTACCAATGACACTCAGTGTTTGGTATGCTTTTGTTAATGTGTAGTGTAGACTTTGGCTGGGATTCATAGACAAGCACTCTGTGCCTGTGCAGTGTTAATATTTGAGTAGGTCACTGTACCAATATTTATAGCTAGTGCACAGCAGTTCACAGAGTTGTATCAGGTAAGAGGATATTGCCTGCATGCCAAGTAAAGGGCACATAAGGGAACAGCGGCACAGTGGTTATGGGTTTAGCAGAGCAATGCTACTATACAGCAGAAGCAGCATTACAACACAACATGGCTGACTGCCATGCCAAAGTTTTGTCAGGCTAGCATGCCCAAGTCAGTGCATACCCACACAATGCAGTGACTTATAGCTGCAACAAGAGGTCAGCCACCACAAAAAGGGCTGTACAGCTGCAACAAGAGGTCAGCCACCACAAAAAGGGCTGTACAGCTGAGATCACTGTCCAACAGAAAGAGCAATGTGGTTGTATGCAACAAATTGTTGCTGCATTCAGCACATACATGATGGTGGAAATGAGGATAGTCAAGAAAGGAAAAGGGAGAACAGCAGGCACAAGAAGGGTGACCATGAGAACCTCATTTTGTGCCTCCCCTGACCTTAGCACAAAAAAAAAAAAAAAACAAAAGCAGGCAATGTGGTTGTCTGCCCTTGTATCATTTTTGTAGTTAACAAGCATTCAAAAATAAATGACAAGAAAAAAATACTTTGCTGTGTCAATATTAAATTCAGGTTTGAAAATTCACAATTGTCAGTATTTTTTGTTTTGAGCAGTCATTACCTTAATGAATGTTTAAAGTAGGTGTAGTAGCTTAGTCTCTAACCCTGTTGATTTAAATTAACAAAATATTTATTTACTTATTTATTTTATTTCATATTTGTTTACTGGGATGGCCTGACTGGGACAGTGCCCATTTACAGTGCAGGCCTGGGGAGAAAAGCTCCAGCTTAAGCTTATATACAAAGTCATCACATCAAGAAATAGAAATTATAGACAAACAAAATGAGTGTTAACACATTTATAGGATAAAAATTTAAAAACAAATATATACATATTATCAAATAGAACAAGACTTTAAACACTTGAATATAGACAAATATATGGTTGAACTTGTATATGTGGAGGAACATAACATTAGTTAGGAAATTAAGTAGGGAGAATCACTTAGGCAAAGTAGTGCATAGTTAGTAATAGTTCTGTGGTGAGAGTTGCAGCTAGGAATGTAACTACTTTTAGAGAAGTAGTGTTGTTAGAATATGATCTATTAAATATTCATTAAGTGGCATGATCCATAGTCGCTGCATATGTCTGGGGTTTGCAGTTGAAAGGAAAGTGTTATTAGGGGAATATGCAAGAAAGGGATGGCTAATCATGAACAGACGAAACACAAAACAATGTAAATATTCTGAAGCCTGCACATTTTAAAGCCATTTAATGTTGTTATGTATTTCGGCTTTTTCCGGTTAGGGGTCGCCACAGCGGAACTACGGTCCGCTAATGATTGGCAGTTGATTTTTACGTACCGAGTTGCCAGCCCTGACACACAACCTTCAACGAAGGTATGCCCATTCACGCATGTCTCCATGCAGAAGACGCTCTAGCTGAGAGTTGAACCGGACAGCGTCTTACTGTGAGGCGACAATGCTACCGCAACACCACCACCGCTGATTCTTTAAAGCCATTTAATGTGATTACTTTAAAGGTGATCTGTGTGACTAGACCAGGAAATGGACATTCTTACTTTTGTGCTGTGAAGCATCTGATATACTAACTCTGAGATTGCACAGTGCCCAGGGAAGGGGCATATTCCCTTGCCCCAAAGGGTGTCAATCTTACACCTGTGGCCCATTTGTTTTGTCAACCAGTGTGTGCTGACAAAGCAGTTGTTGGCATTTGAATCACTGTTTGTCATATTTTCTACTCTTACTCAGAAATGTAAAGCACTGTTATTTGTATATTAAGTCCAAGAAATATCACTCCCCACAGGACTAACGCTACCTGTGCCAAACTCAGTCCAAGCACATAACCTAACATAAAAGGCATAGTAGTGATGCAGGCAGTAAACACAGCACTAACCAAAATGCAGGAAACAAAGCTGAAAAAAACGCTGCTTCATGAACTTTAAAATTCGGATTTATTGTGATACAAACAGGAGATGTGGTAAACTCTTTCACCTGGATAGGCTTCTTCAGACCAATTCATGAAGCAGCGTTTTTTTCAGCTTTGTTTCCTGCATTTTGGTTAGTGCTGTGTTTACTGCCTGCATTGCTACTGTGCCTTTTATGTTCGTTTAACTGTTATTTGTATGCTGTACATTATTTTGTTACATTATGATGTAACCTGGGCTGAGCCTGTAATTGATCATTGTTTGATCAGTGCTTTAACCCAATAAAAAATTTAAATAAATAAATGCACAATTCTTGTAAACAACTAACAAAAGTAATAATAAGTGAAAACATACGTCGGCCATTCTGGAGTCTATTAAAACATAATTTTTTTATTTCTAAAAGTAAATAACATATGCCAAGAAAACTGGCACCTCAGCAATATGCCTTTAAAATACAGTTTCTGGCATTATTTGCATAGAATATTGAACTGATTAAGTTTTCACCCAATTGGGAGGCATGGTGCTGTTTATAAAGCTGTGTAGTGACAGGAGTTTTTGATTCTGATGAAGTCTTCTGTAAGAAGATGAAAGCGCTTAATCATACTGTGTAATACTGCTGTTTTTATAATGCGTTTGGAGTTATTAAAGATTGACATTCTACATTTTTAGTTTTGAGCCAGTGGGTTTCCTTTGTTACACTATCGTGGACTTGTTTGAGGAGGGACAGCCTTTATTGGAGCTCTGCCTGCCAGAATTGTGTGGTATGTCTTTAAAAAGTATATAGACTACTCAAAACAATTACTCATTATATAAAATTAACATAAACAATGGTACCAATGAAAAAACAGATGTAATTTGTAAGAGTCACACTACAGCAGTTGGCCATGTTCCATTGGAGGAAGGGTAACACTTAATGCCAGGTCACTTGGTGTGCAGCATAAGATGTCATGTAATTCTCCCTGAGACAGCTTTTGGCCTGTGAGGCACCATGGCTGTATTAGAGCTTACACAGACAGGGATTCCTCTCAAATTACAGCAACTGGTTGCTTCATCTTTCCCACCATCCAATCATTCCAGAAGGCCAAGCCATTCCCTAACTTGAGTCAGTGGTAGCACAGATTGACACCTTGACTCCATGCCACCAGGCTGAACATCAACATACAACTATTCTTATGAGAGACTGCGTCATAAAAAGAAAACTATTTGTTCAATAGATTCTCCTGCTTATTTAACATACAGGGAAATTAGTATATGTGGTGAGCAAAGCAGGTATTTCTGTAGTCAAATATATACATTTAATGTACAAAATGAAGTTAGTCTGAAAAAACGACCCACAGATGGCAACAGAAAGTGGTCTGATAAGCTGGAGGCCTCATTAAAACTTTGGCATTTTACAAGCAGGCATAAAAAACAGAGAGCAAATATAACCATACTCACAAGAAATGCATAGCTTGTGCTAAGCATCCAAAGAAAAGAGCATATGAAAACCGAGTGGCATATAGCAGCATAAAAATCGAAATCACTTTAGAATGCCATTGTTGTTCAATGAATTACTGACTTTTCACACATTTAGGAATACAAGTAATGCAGGTTATCTTCAAGTTTATGACTCATACAGAAGTATATTTGTATCAGCAAACAACAAGGAAATGACCCTCAGAAATTCTAACAGTGAGCTGTGCAATTGCAACCTATGATTCATATACACAGCGTGTGACATAGTGAGTTACTCACCAGAACAAACAAAGTCAAATGACTGCATACGTGTTCAAGATTCTGTCTTCACCTTATATAGTTAAAATGTAGATGTCAGATACTTGCATATTATTCACTTGAAAACTGATTGATAGGAAAACATACTGACCTAAATTTCATTTGGAGATCTAGATGAAGCAAGTAAACATGTGACAGATGCAGCAAAAGAATGACTACACCTTTTTTATGACAAGAGATTTCTAAAACCAGCAAAAGTTCCACTGCCAAAAATGGTCATACAAGAAAAAAGTACCTTCAGTGGTTTCTGCTATGGTTGTGCTGTCATTCTCTAGCAACTTTCTAAGTTTATAAGAACAGTATATAAAATCTGTCCCTATTTTGGAGCCTTTGCCCCCCCCCATTATTTTAAGCTTTGTCCAGATTTCTTGTGCTAAGAGGTTGAGAGGTATTCCTTGTCTCCCTTCCCTCCTTGTATTCACTACAGTCTGTACAGTTAACCATACATGCCTGACTAGGCCACACCTGGATTTGTCTCCTTGTCTTCTTACCTGTTGTCATGTATGCCCTTCTTTTCACCCAGGACCCAAGTACAATAGCAGGCTGAGAATCTTCAGGTTGGTTTTGTCCACTCACTCCAATAAAAAGAAGAAAAAAAAGAATCATACTACAGTAAAAGATCATCTGCCTAGATGGTGTTATGACTGTAAAAAAAATATATAGTGCCAAGACAAGAAGCAAACTAACAGCCTCTGAAAAAAAATTCCAAGCAAATGAGTCAAGTAAACTAAAACAAAACAGGTACTTTCTTCCCTTGCTGTGGGCACCAAAGCTAAAGCCCACTAACTGCATTTTCTACCCCACTTTCTTCATCACCGAGCCAATTAGAAGTTTTTGGAGTGGTGCCAGTGACTCATCCCTTATGTAAAACATAGGGATGAACAGATGCCCACACAAGGTGAAGTGCAAAGGGGGCAGGAAGTAGCCAAGCATCCTGTACTTCTTAAAGTAAGACATTTTGCCTTACTAAAGGTGAAAAAATATATTTATATAACACAGTACTTTTTTAATTTATTTTGCACAAATTGTGCTCTTTTAAGCTAGCCATGGGACGGTGATTGGCTCTTTTACCCCATACTTTCTACCATACTATACAGTTGGAGGGGTCACCCACATCCATCATTTTAGAGGCTCCTATAGTGGCAGTGGCTACAGAGGGAGGGGTTTCCCAACATCTGTCACTTTAGAGGCCACTATAGTGGCACTGACTGAGCAGACAGCCTCACCAGAGCTTAACACACACTCTGTACCTGAGAGTCACACACAGATTCCATCTGTGTCCTCAGCCAGAAAGCATCTGATATGTGCATCACCCCTGAGGTAGGCATGCCCACCCTAGGGAAGAGATAATGGAGAGTGCAGTGCTGCCATCACCCCAGAACAATCCTTGGTATGGCTACAACACTCAAAACCAACCAGTGGCTGTGCAGGTCTTCGATTCTGGCACAGGCAGCTGCTATGCACAGCACTGTGAATATTGTGATTGTGCTGTGTATGGCTTGCAGGAGAATGAGTGGAGTATATGAAAACAGAGTTGACATCATAAGTACATCCATGAAACATATTGTAACCTCTGTACAGTCTGTCTGTGCAGACCATGCAGTCTGTAGCCATGGGAAGCTCTGGATGTGAGGTATTCAGGCACAGGCCACCCAAATTAGACTACTCAGACTGTTGGCAAAATGGCATCAGCGTCACTTGCAGGCACATGGCCTGCCATTCCTGGTTGTCAGCATCATCCATGTAGTGGACAGTGCTGCTCCTTAAACTAAACACAGAATACCTCATCAGAGTGCATATATACAGCCCAGCAATTTTACCCCTTTTCTTCCATGGAGTGGATCTCATTGGACACTGCAAAGCAACACAGTGGACACCAGCAATAGTCATGTTGTGACAGCATGACCCCACCATTGGAGGATATATTCCCGGACTCCCTACAACCTCCCAAAGTATATGGTTACAGTGCTCACCTCTTGACCCTATCTCACATTTTAGTGTTGCAATCACTTGACCCTGTGTCCCTCCAGTTGTGCAAGTAATGATGACTTTGCCCTACTCACTCCTTAATCTTAGTTAATGTGGGAAGTTTGATGCATAGGGTCTATATTACTTGAACTGTCAGAATGTCGAGTACCCTTCCATTGACACCTAAGTGTCGAATGTCCTCTTCATCGAACGGCCACATCATTGATTTCTTTCCAAGGGAAAGAAATCGGTAGCCCAAATATACATGACACAATTTAACAAACAATATGAAGTGGGGGAACCAAACAAAAATACTTTTAAAAAGTAAAGACTTAAATAAACAAAACAAAAAGAATTTGACCGGCATACATGAGCTTCATGCTAAAAACGCTGGTTTATTAATTGTTAATACACAAGACACAGCAAAATGGTTTACTATCATTATGTTGAAGTGGATTCAGACAAATCCACTTCAATGAAAGGCAGGGGGTCAACATTGCCAAATTACAAATCTCGTCCCTATCTCGACCCATGTTAAAGCCTGTTCCGTGGTCACATTCGAGATGTAATTCAGCAATGTTGGGATTTGGCAATGTTAACTTTTGCAGACGTGGGGTTGATGTAAGCAGCGTTTGACCGAGTCCGGTCCGACATATAATGATAGTAAACCCAGCAAAACACTGTGACTAAGCGCTTTCACCTCAAAACGCATCATCAGATTCATGTGCTTTCATTCAAACACACCTTAAATACTGTACATCACTTCCTTTATTCTAGTGCCTTCAGAAATTTAACCCTTGTCTTATCTAAACATTTTCAATTCTATTGGTAATTTCACTTAGATCAAGGAATACAGACATCGAAAATGCATGAAATAAAAAAATAAGAAATATTAAAAAAAACCACATAAACCTTCAAGAAACTGTGATAATAACAAATTTGTACATCAATTATATATACACCATTGTGACTCAGTCTTACAGAATTAACAAAATTACAGTAAACAATGTTTCTAAAAACAGTAATTCCATTCTACTCACATGCATGTCCATAACCTAACAGTTTCCTTTTGATTTAACACACTGGCTATAGAAATATGTTCATTAATTCCAGGTTCCACCTTGGCATTCAGTCTAAGTTGCCATTTAGTTTCCTTGATTTCTGCGTCTAACTTAGGATCACCTCCCCTATCTTCTCTGTAGGACCTAACAATTACAAAAAAAAAAAAAAAAAATATTTTGTAATTTGAACATACAGATGAGTGTAGGAAAAATTAACTGGATGTTTTCTTGTTTTTGATGTCTCTGGTATGCTCAGCAATCCTGTCTCTCAACTACCTAGTGGTTTTTCCCACATAGAATGCCTGATAGGAAATGCACGTGGCCACATAGACCACCATCTAGGTGTTGCAATTACACCTTCCAGGATATTGCACGTTCCTATAAAAACCTGCAATTTCTATGTCTGGCCCATCGTTGATGTACTTGCACCAGTTACAGGCCCCACATTTACTCATTCTTGAATTGTAATTTCCCTTTGTACTTCTGACATCCAATTCCAACCATTCCTTAATGTTCCTACCTTTGCCCCATCTTACACCTAAGCTCAGCATCAAGAAAATTCTCCCAAATATTGAACTTGTGTATTAATTGGGGCATTATCTGATTGTAGGGTACAACAAATACCTCATCTTTCAAAGTGGTTCCCCTACAGTTGTTCACTAAGCTCTCTCCTGTTCTCAGTATGACTGCAAATTTTAAGGTCCTACCTTTGTTCACCTCGTTCTTTATGTTATGCAACATTTTGGTAGGGTACCCCCTAGTTTTAAACATGTCAATAAGGATGTTCATCTCATGTTGGAACATCATGTCATCACTAATTAATCTTGAGATCCGAACCATCTGGCCCTTAACCACACTTCTTTTTTGGTGGGCCCAGTGACAACTTTCAAACTGAAGAAAGGTGTTGGAATAAGTGTCTTTCCTATAGATGGTTGATCTCAAGGTTACTTGACTTTTGTCCAATTCTATATCTAAATAGTGGATCTTGGAAGGATGCAGCTGGTGTGTAAATTTTAAATAAGATGTAGTCATATTTAAATAATCCACAAATTCCTTTGTTCCATCAATCGTGCCTCCCCTCAAAATCAGTATATCATCCAAGAATCTCAAAAATAAAATAATTTTAGGCCAAAATGGTGAGGTGAACACAAATTGTTTTTCCCACTCTGTCAGAACTAAGTTCACAAAAACATGGGGCGCATTTGGGCCCCATAGCCACTCCTGTAGTTTAATGAAATAGTTCCCCTTCATAATATAAAAAGTTGTTTTTCAAGATTTCCATTAGGTTCACCAAAGATTGATTCTGTCATTTAACAAGTGCCCATTGGTCAAACTGTCATGATATAATTACAGTCCATCCTGATGAGGTATGACCAAAAATAAATTTATCACATCAGTTGTAAGGAACATAAAGTCCCTACTCATGTCAACCTCCTGAAGCATTTCCAAACAATGCCAGGAGTCCTTAAGTACTCATGGGCAAACTTGCAAAGTCCCCTTTGAATAATAGTCTGCATATGCCACCAGGGGCTTGGTCTTTGAACCCCTGGCAGCAACTATGGGTCCGAAAGGGGATTTGAAGGGTCCTTGTGGCACTTGGGGATACCAAATATTGATGGAATAACAGGTGTATTGTTAGTCAGATAGTCAAATTCCACTTTAGTAATAAGCCCCTCAAAAAATGCATCCTGCAAAAAAATGTCAATTTTAGTGTTCACCTCACTTTTTGAGACTCTTTCATATGTGGTTGAATCATTCAGAATGTCATACATCTTTCCTGCGTAGTCCAAATATGTCATAATTACTATCCCACCTCCTTATTAGGTTTCATAAATCGGTAGTCCTTATTTTTTATTAATTCTCTTAGGACTACCCATTCATCACTAGTCAAATTGTCCACAAAAAAACAATCTTGGTGTCACATATTTTCCTGATTTTGATCTCAAAAACTTTTTCTAGGACATTGACTAGTGGGTTACAGGGGGGATAAAAGTACTAGTGTGCTTCAATGGTTCCAGTGCATTTTCCACATAACTGCTTGGGGATGAAAAAATAAACGCAAATTCAATGTTCTAACATACATCTTTAAATTTACCAACACACTCGCCACATCAAGCTTATTCAGGGATGAAGTTAAAACCTCTTTTTAACAGTTTGAAATGTGGTTTCCTGATACACAAGTCACTAAGTTTATAGATGGTAAACCCATCTTTAACCATAATATCTGCAGTTTGTTTATTTACAATCTGTGTAGATTCAGACAATGCATTGTTAAGCATACTTGTGTTTAAATAAGTGTCAAAAAATTCCGAAAGCTCCATAAGTGACTTGTTAGCACTGTTTACTTCACAAGACAGATCACCCTGTAAGTTTAAATCTAAAACAGTGTTATTCATTTCATCAAATACATCATATCTTGTGCTACAAGTAACAGTATATATTTCATTGTTTTCACTGTGCACAGTTTGACTGTTATCAAGTTGCATGTGTAAATTGTCCATAAATTTATTTAAAACTGTCTGTTCCACCTCCCTTTCCCCCTTCCCCTTCTGTTCGTTCCCCCCTGTGATCGTGCCTGCCAGTTCCTCTGCCCATTCTGGGCCTGGTCATCCCGATTCATTAGGCATTCTGAACGCCTTAACTGGGGAGAGTACTCCAAAAAAATGTTCCTGGTTGTCTTCATATTTGCTTTCATACTCATCATTCCATATTTCTGGGTCTCCCAGATCCCCCATACCTCCAGCAGTGAAACCTGGGACATTATTTCGGTTGTGGGTTGACGGTGGGTATTTAAAACTGTCTGTTCCACCTCCCTTTCCCCCTTCCCCTTCTGTTGTTCGTTTCCCCCTGTTGTCGTGCCTGCCAGTTCCTCTGCCCATTCTGGGCCTGGTCATCCCGATTCATTAGGCATTCTGAATGCCTTAACTGGGGAGAGTACTCCAAAAAATGTTCCTGGTTGGCTTCATATTTGCTTTCAAACTCATCATTCCATATTTCTTGGTCTCCCAGATCCCCCATACCTCCAGCAGCCAAACCTGGGACATTATTTTGGTTGTGGGTTGACTGTGGGGGGTAAACAGTCTTATTTTTATAATCATTAAAGTCTATATCAAGTTTCTTCTGTTTCTTGGAATAGTTGTCACTGACAAACATTTAAGTCAACAATTTTTTTTTTGTGATTCATTAACAGAGTTGGATATGACAAGTCATTAACTATACTTGTATTAATGTCATTAATTTCTCTTTGTAAAATTTTCAACTTACGTTCATTGCCCCTTGTTACAATCACCATCAGCTCGAATCCCATCTTATCAAAGAGCTCAACAAGCTCTTTGTGCATGACAGAGCCTGCCTCCGTCTCTCCTGGGTTATTTCCAGATGTGCAGGCCCTTAGGAACTTGCTTGTGAGTTGCAGACGTATTTAAAAACGTTTTCCAACTGTAATAACTTAAAGCATTTGCATAGCTTCTCCAGTTGAAAAAGCTGTTGGTTAACAGTTCCCCTTTCACTTCTCTCCAACACTTCATTGTGTGTAAAGTTCATGTTAGGCATCTGGAACACATCATTCAGACCCGTTATTGCAGAAAGGTCCCCAGCCAAATTTCTTGAAGTACTAGTATCCTCCATGTTTACTGGGGTGTGTAGTGTTAATAACTCCACTCGTGAATCTGAAATATTAAAAGTTCCACTTCCACCATTGATGTTGACTTTTAAATTAAATGACAACTCTCTTACAACTTGTGTAAGTTCCCCCAACAGCGTTTTGATCTTCTGTTCAGCTCTAGCTCCTACTATGTCCGGGGAATTCAAACCTGGAACCAAACAAAAATACTTTTAAAAACTAAAATCTTAAATAAACAAAACAAAAAGAATTCTACTGGCATACACGAGCTTCATGCTAAAAACGCTGGTTTATTTAAGTAATAATCCATGCATGGGCTTGGGTAATGCTGGATTTACCCACGGTTGATGTGGTTTGGTGACTAGACAAAGACAACCGTGGGTAAATCCAGCATTAGTGCAATCAGACCTCTGCACATACGGCTACTGCATGGCTCAAAGGCATCAAGGAATTACAAAAACATTGTATAGCCAGCAAACAGTGGACCAAAATCTGTTTATTGAAGGAAGGAGGAAAAAAACATACCGGTTTCGGACGTTAGGCCTTCCTCAGTGTTTGTATATATATGTATTATACAACGGAATACAGTTAATAAATCTGGTTGGCATGCAATATTAAACAAAATGGGAAAGAAATGGATTATTAAATTAGGTGCACTTTTTCCCTTGGGTTGAATGAATACATACAAAAATAAAAATAAAAAAATGAATGTTTAATGTATGCAATTCTGCTTTTGGACTGCAGGTGGCGCTGGACCACACTATCTATCTATATATATATATATATATATATATATATATATATATATATATATCTATATCTATATAGATATATATATATATATATATATATATATAGATAGATAGATAGTGTGGTCCAGCGCCACCTGCAGTCCAAAAGCAGAATTGCATACATTAAACATTCATTTTTATTTTTATATGTATTCATTCAACCCAAGGGAAAAAGTGCACCTAATTTAATAATCCATTTCTTTCCCATTTTGTTTAATATTGCATGCCAACCAGATTTATTAACTGTATTCCGTTGTATAATATCAATCACAGTAAATCTGAACTTGGCATTTGGGTGTTTAATTGTATGTTTGTACAGTGCATTCGTAGGTTTACAAGTCCTAATATTTATTTATTTATTTTATTTTATTTTATTTTACATTTATTAACCGGGGGTGTCTGACTGAGCCGAAAAGGCCCTTTTTCAGCAGAGGCCCGGGGAGAAAAGCTCCACAAAGAAAAATTACAGACACATTTAGTTATTTAGACATAATCAGTATACACACAAATTACAAGAGACATGTTTTTACAGTGGCATGCGGCACAAACAGTTACAGTGGAGAGAACAATCAAAAAAGATATTAATTTTAAAAATAAAGGTAAGTAATAGATTTGTGGTGTACAGCTGAACTTTGGAATGTAGGTAGAATACATACATAGGACACAGGTACAGTACATACATTGTAGATTAGCCAGTGTTTGTGAGTAAGATTGAAAAACTATTATAAATTGCTCTAAATTTAGTATGCATATGTTATCCGCTTTCACTAGCCTGGGGAGCAATCATGGCACTGCCAACTTTGCTTGAGATGTTGCCTGATGAGGTCTTTAAAGGAGGCTTTGGATGATGTGTTTTGAATGCTAATAGGGACAGAGTTCCATTTTTTAGACACCAAACTACTATATAGTGCATCTCCAAAGCTATTGTAGATGTTGGTGACTTCTAGTAGTAGTTTGCTTGATGATCTAAGAGGCCTTTTGGCTGAGTGATGTCGTACTAGGTTTTTGAGGGCAGGACACTTATTGGGGAGGTAATAGATAGAATGACAGAGGCAGAGCTGATTGTAGGTTAGGAGGTTGGGCAGTTCCAGCCAGTGGAGCTGTCTCAAAGCAGTACAATGATGAGTTCTATATGAGCAATTTGCAGCAAAATGGGCAATTCTGTTATAGCAAGCTTCCATTTTGCTTAGTTCAGTTTTGCTGAGATTAGTCAGAATGGGAGATGCATAGAGTAGGGTGGATAGAAGTTGGGAGCGAGCAATGGCTGATCTTGTGTTGTTGGTAAGAAATGGTTTGATACGGTAGAGTGACCCCAGTTTGGCATGCACTTTTTTAATAGTTAAGTTCAGATGACTATCAAATTTTAGGTGGGAGTCTATGGTTATTCCCAATAGCTTAGCCTGTGGCACTGGAGCAATTGGAGTAGCATTTGTGGAGTAGATAGTGAATTGACTGTTAGTGTTTTTGTTAGAACTGGTTATAATCATAAGCTGAGTTTTCTTTGGATTGAGGATAAGTTGGGCTTTGGTAAGGTAGTTTTCAACGTCAGAGAATGCTAGTTGAGTTGTTTGCAGGAGGGTGGGAATGTTTTGTGCAGCACAGATTAAGGTAGTGTCATCTGCATACTGAATTATAGATGCATGCTGTGTGGAGGTCATTTGTGAAGACTGTGAATAGTAGTGGTCCTAAGATAGAACCCTGTGGGACTCCTATAGTTATGGGCAGCTGAGGAGAGAGAGAATTTTCCCATTTCACAGCTTGGTACCTGTCAGTTAAGTAGCTTTGGAACCAGGTAAGAGTGGAATTAGATAGATGATATTGGTTTAGTTTGTTTAGCAGGATTTGGTGTGAGACTGTGTCAAATGCTTTGGACATATCCAAAAAAGAGTTGACACTTGCAGGCCTTCATTTTTGAGACGGTTTACTGTGTCTGTGAAGCAGAGGAGAGCTGTAGTGGTACTATGGGCAGGTCTGAAACCATGCTGAGTAGGTGACAGGATGTTGCAGTCTAGGAGATAGTTTAGCATCTGGGTATGGATGCATTTTTCTAGGATTTTGGCCAGGGGGGAGAGTAAAGCAATGGGTCTGTAGTTATTAAGTTCAGTGGAGGTCCCGTTATGGGTGTAACATAGGATATTTTCCAGAGTTTGGGCACATAGTTTTCAACAATTGATCTGTTTATGAGAGTGGAGACTGGGATAGCAATAGCATCTGCTGTAAGTTTCAAGAAATAGCTGGGGAGCAGGTTGGCTGCTGTTGACGAGGTTTTTAGTTTGGAGAGCATGCTTTTGATTAAAGTGGTGGAAACTGTTTTGAGGGTAAAGCTTGAATTAGTGTTATTTGTGTTGGGGGGGATAGTGAGGAAGGAACTGTCCTGTGATACTAAGGATAGAATTGAGTTCACAAAGTGGGAGTTGAATTGTGTTTCGATGGGAACTTTAGTGTCAGGGGTGGTTGGTTTGGGGGTAGCCTTTTGGGTGGATTTTAGTAGCTGGTTTACATTTTGCCAAAATTTTTGCGGATTGTGTTGGTATTTAGTTTGTAATGTTGTGTAGTAGGATTTTTTGTCCAGCCTAATGCATTTTTTTGCACGGTTGCGCAGTTCTTGGTACTTAGTTAGGCTTTGTGTTTCTTTGTTTTTTTGATAGTAACGCCAGGCAGTGTCTCTGGACTTGAGGATTTGTTTGGTTTCTTTACTGAGCCAGGGGTTTGTAGAGGTTCTAACCTTGATTTTGCGCAATGGAGCGACAGTGTCTAGGTGTTGTAGAAATGTTTTGTTGAAATATGCTACAGCCTGGTCAAGTGGGAGGGTTTTTAGGGGGGTCCAGTCACAGTTACACAGTAAAGTGTTGAGGACCTCAGGAGAGAATTTTTTTGTGTTTCTAGTGGATATATAGTTAGTGGTTTTGCATATGCTTGTTCTACTACATATAAAGTATATTATGTTGTGGTCACTTAAGGTGTCTGGGAGACTGCCTGTGTGAGGGTACAATGTGGGGTTGCTAGTTAGGACCCAGTCAAGGATGGATTCCCTTTTAGATTTTTATCACACCTAGTTGGAATTTGGACTAGCTGCTGGTAGCCATGGAGATTTATTAGATTACTTGGTGGTTCTGATATACAGGTGAACCAATCTAGGTTGAAGTCCCCCAGAATAAGGGTTTCTTGTGAGTATGTGGAAGAACACCAGGATAAGAAGTCTTCAAGGCTAGCAGGTGTATTACCAGGTGGAATATAGATCACAATTGTGGTGATGACCTTTTTAGGGTGAAGTTGAAGTTGTGAGATAAGTATGTCCCAATTATCGGGGGAGGGGTAGGAGTTTGGTAATTGACGGACAGTTAAGTTGGACTTGTAGAGCAAGGCAGTTCCACCCCCTTTACGAAGTGGTCTGTCTTGTCTAATGATATTGTAGCCGGTAGGGAGAACTTCTGAGTTAGCTATGTTTTATTTAGCCAGGTTTCTGTTAAAGCAACTATGTCTGGGGAGTAGTGTGCTATTGTGGCCTGGAGTTCAGGTATTTTTTTTGATACTTCTAATATTAATATTTAGCATTAAAAGATGGTTGGTTTTGCTGCTGTTGTTGATTTGCCCAGGGATGAAGAAAGTGGGGGTGTTATGTTCTGACATTTGTGTTTGAGCAGTTTGTGTTGGACAGGATGGATTTGGGCCTGGGTTGGGGTGGATATCCCCACTTATGGTGAGCCTGGAGTTAAAATGGTTATACAGATGTTGGAGTTTGGTGAGGAGTGTGAGAAAGTATTGTGTTTTTTGGAGTAGGAATGAGAGCATATGTGTTTAGTTCTGAATTGGTCCGTTATGCAGTTCTTGAATAAGTGTGGGCAGATATTATTATAATGTGTGGTGTCTGTGTATGAGAGTGCATAATGCAGTGTTGTGCTACTAAGTTTAGGGATATTGCTATAGTGATAACTTGTAGTGTTGTAAAGAATTATGAGAAGACAGACTAGATTTACTTGTGTGATAGTCATGGTTATAAAGTTTATGTTGTTTCTAGGTGGGGGGGGGTCTGAATAGGAATTATAGGGTTGCACTATATGTGGATGGGGAAGTAGTGTGGGTGATGCAAAAAATGCCTAGTGGGAATGAGAGTGATTGGGAGTATTTTGTGTGGAGCAAGTTGGTGTGGTTTAATGTGATATGACTTGAGGAGCTGTGATTGGTGGAGGTGATGTGAGGGTGAGCTGTGGGTGTGGCTATGATTGCTATAAATGTAGAGGTAGTGGGGGTGGGAGGGAATAGGGGGCAGGGCAGGGCAGGGGAGCGGAGAGAGCCCGAGCATTAGCGAGGGCAAACGGAGCGGGGCAGAGCCAGAGCCATCCAAGGCAAGAGAAAAAAGTAAGTATTACTTTACAAATCTGAACACTTTTAAAACAAATTCCTGAGGTCTAATGGCTTACTGGCTAGCAGAATGTAATTGCTAAAAGCACTTGTGTCCTGGTGGGAGACTAGAAATTTAAAGATGGCTCCATGCTCAGCAGGATTCTAATATAGACTTTGTATTGGGGGAGGGAGATAGCACAAGGGGTGTAAACCAGGTGGAATGCAAAGAAACCAGAGAGGCAATCAGTGGAAATCAGTGAAGGCCTCAGAGAGGGTAAGTAATAATTCAAACTACCTGTAAAGTGAAGGAGAGAAGAGACAGCAAAGTTTATTAAGGTTGGGAGTGCGTCTTTACATTGACTTGCTGATTAGTAACCAGTTTGTGCACAGATTAGAGTAGGGAGAAACATTAGCAATGATAGAGATGCAAATAAGCAGGAGATCCTCCAAGTGATACAAACTAAGGCAGAAAGAACTGAGAGGGCTGCTTGATGGTTAATTTAATTCAGTCACAGGGATGTGAATTAAATATATACTGTCTATTGGACAGTTAAGATTACTGTACTATCGGGGGGGGGGGGACACAAGGCTACAACAGTCAGTTTTATTAGCAAGCTGAGAACTACTAAGAAATACTGCTAATGTAATAGCTTCACTCTCATAAAACATACAAGTAGAATGCCTGGGTGGACTGACCCTGCTCTTGAGGCTCAAAATGTATATCCTTGTTTAGTTTGCAATACTGATTCCTTCCTACACTGTATAGATGGAGTGGTAGCCGCAGACTGCAGATTTGCTTGAGTGTGCTCTGTAGAGAGAGAGAAAAAAAAAGAGAGGATGAAGCTAGTAGAAGGAGACAAAGACAGGTCAAAGGAAGTAATGAGGCAATAGGAGTGTGTAAAAGAAAAAATCTGAGGATAGTGTGGATAAAGCAGGAGAATAGATGCTACTGCTACAGTTTGAGAGTGCTTCAACAGTAACCACATCACAGTGCCATAACTTAATTTGGAAACAGGTTAATATTACTAAGATGTTCCGAGATCCTAAATTTGACACAGCGTGAAGTTTGTCCTACATAAAATGCTGAACAATTGCATGATTCCAAATAAATCACCCAGTCTGATTGACAATTGGCAAAGAATCTAATAGAAAAAACTTCACCAGTGTTCCTACTAGTAAATTCCTTTGCTTTGCTCATATTATTGCAATGTGTACAGTGGCCACATGGGAAACAGCCCAATAGAGGGCCCCCTTGTAAGGTTATTTGTTTAGATGAATTCACATTCTTATTGATATGTTTATAGTGGTTGAAAAAGGAACCCATGTTCCGACCCCGTCTATATGAAAAGTGACATCTCTCATCCAATATTGCCCTAAGTTTGTTATGTGTCCAGGAAGGAGATGGACACTATTGTGGAAATGGCTAACAACAAGAAACTAGTAATATTAACAGCAGACAAGGGGGGGCCATTGTAGTACATGATTGGTCAGCATATAATTTTGAAGCAATGCGACAACTATCAGACAGTAGATACTATACACATATGGTGATTGATCCTACACTAGGATTCAAAAAGAAAATAGATGAATTCTTACAACTAGCTAGGGAGGAAGGCATTATAACACAAGATATTCAACATCATCTTACAGTTACAGATCCCTGTAACCAATACATCTACTTCCTTCCTAAGATTCATAAGGACCCAAACCATCCACCTGGTCGACCGATAGTCTCAGGCAGAGGTTCTATTACAGAACCATTATCTCAATTTCTCACATTACATCTGAAGCCCTTGCTCCAATGTATTAGAGTAAGAATACAAGATACGACTGAATTCCTCCGGATAATAACAGATATGCAGCTTGAGGAAGGGTGGTATTTGTGCACTTTGGATGTTTCTGCATTATATACCAACATCCCCCATTGGGCTGGCCTAGATGATTTGGAATATTGGTTAAAGTCAGAATTATACCTCCCAGGTTTCAATACACTGTTACTATGCATGGTGGAACATGTGTTAACCAAAAATGTGATATTCTATGGCAACGAATGTTATTTACAGACCAAAGGCATGGCCATGGGGGCCTCATTTGCTCCTATATACGCAGACCTTTTATGGCCTACATTGAAGACCAAATCATTTATGACAAAGCTCATAACATCTACATTGATGAAATCGATATATGGAGGAGATATTTGGATGATTGCTGGATGGTATGGAGATCTGACATCGTATATCTTAAGAAGTTTGTGACTTATTTGAATTAAAACAAATAGGATATTGAGTTCACGATAACTTTGACACTAATCAGATTACCTTTCTAGATGTCTTAGTAACAAGAAATGTAGATCATACATTAACAACAGAAATCTATCGTAAATATCCCCAATACAACTCCCTACTCCATGCCTCCAGCTTTCACCCCCCCCCCCATATTTGCAGAAACATTCCAAAATCACAATTTCTGCGCCTGAGGAGGATTTGTTCAGAGGAAAGCACATTTACCACCTATGAGTCATATTTATCCACAAGGTTCATTAACCGGGGATATAAAAAAGGTGATATCATTCAAGGAAGACAGTATGCTACTAACACAAACGGGGAGAATCTACTACAATACAAGGAGCATAAACAGAAATCTAACTCATAAATTAGATTGGTAACTACATATGGGAGAAATACAGACACTCTTATCAACTGTGTGCGGAGACATTGGAATATATTGCTAGCAGATAAACTTAGGGAAATATTGGATGACAGATGTCACTTTTCATATAGACGGGGTCGGAACATGGGTTCCTTTTTCAACCACTATAAACATATCAACAAGAATGTGAATTCATCTAAACAAATAACCTTACAAGGGGGCCCTCTACTGGGCTGTTTCCCATGTGGTCACTGTACACATTGCAATAATATGAGCAAAACAAAGGAATTTACTAGTAGGAACACTGGTGAAGTTTTTTCTATTAGATTCTTTGCAAATTGTCAATCAGACTGGGTGATTTATTTGGAATCATGCAATTGTTCAGCATTTTATGTAGGACAAACTTCACGCTGTGTCAAATTTAGGATCTCGGAACATCTTAGTGATATTAGGACTTGTAAACTTACGAATGCACTGTACAAACATACAATTAAACACCCAAATGCCAAGTTCAGATTTACTGTGATTGATATTATACAACGGAATACAGTTAATAAATCTGGTTGGCATGCAATATTAAACAAAATGGAAAAGAAATGGATTATTAAATTAGGTGCACTTTTTCCCTTGGGTTGAATGAATACATACAAAAATAAAAATAAAAAAATGAATGTTTAATGTATGCAATTCTGCTTTTGGACTGCAGGTGGCACTGGATCTCTCTCTCTCTCTCTCTCTCTCTATATATATATATATATATATATATTGTGAATTTTGTAACAGTTACAAACACTGAGGAAGGCTTAAAGGCCGAAACCGGTATGTTTTTTTCCTCCTTCCTTCAGTAAACGGATTTTGGTCCACTGTTTGTTGGCTCTACCATGTTTTTGTAAATCCAGCATTACCCACACCCAGAAATGGGTTATTGCTATTATACAATGACTTTATGTAAGAAAAAAATACTTACTTTTCTTAAATAATGTCTTTGTATAATGGCGCTGTGCTGTCCTTCCACCGCTGGACAGCTCCACTTTGCCATTGCTGATGTACTGTGCATACGTTTGGAATTGCGTTCCCACACATACCCAGTACCTCAGTGCCCGGGAAAGTAAGCAATGGAGAAAATAATATCTCCGTTGCTACGCTTTTTTTTTTAAACCCTTAAAATTAAAGAATATATCAACGGAAAAAAGTCCGAACGACCGGACCTTTTTCTGTTGTATATTCTCTACAGGCACGTTGGTTTGGCTGGCCAATCAGCGTGCTCGTTTTACGATATTCCTGGCCACTCACTGTATAATTATAGTTAATACAGAAAACAAAAGAGGAAACTGTGTTAGGTTATGGAAATTCATGTGAGTACCATGGAATTACTGGTTTTAGAAACATTGTTTACTGTGATTTTGTTAATTCTGTAAGACTGAGTCACAACAGTATATATAATTGAAGTACAAGTGTGTTATTATCACAGTGTCTTGAAGTTTTATGTGTTATTTTTTATTCCATAATTTTTTTTATGTCTGTATTCCTTGATCTAACTGAAATTACCAATATAATTGAAAATGTTTAGGTATAACAAGGGTTAAATTTCTGAAGGCACTGGAAAAAAGGAAGTGATGTATAGTATTTAAAGGACCACTATGGGCAAATTATCAAAAAACATATATTCTTATCAAGTCATGAATTTCTTCACCTTTCAAAACTGCTTGCCACAAAATAAGTATTCATTCCTAATTGTATTTTTCTTTATCCTTGTCTGCCCTCATGGGGGCAGACATCCTGATGAGAGTTTTTTCCCTTGATAAGCTAAATCTGTCCCAAAATGCAGTATGACAGCCCTGATTGTGAGAAAAAGTAGCCCTACCATTTGTTGTCAGATTAGTCTTCCTGAAAAAAAAACTGCCAGATTTAAAAGTATGCAGATCAACTGTCATTGACTGGTCTGGCTGAGTTTTGCAAATGTTGTTCCTACTAATGTACTACATGTTCTCTGAAAAAAGTTTGCAGAAGTGTCAACAAATTACTGAGATAAAAAAGATTTTTTACAAAGAGCAGTTTTTGTTAGTTGCAGCTCCTGACCAAGTTACTCCTCCCATCTGCCTTCCTTCCAGCTTGGCTAGGTTTATCTACTTAGTCTAAGTTACATGACAATAGACATCAAACAAATCACAGCCTGGTGTGCCACTAAAAGTCTTCCTTCATATGTCTCTTTACTCCTGTCTTTTGACTAGCACTTTTTCAGGCATTAGGAGTTAAAAAAAAGAAAGAAAGAAAACATGAATATCTTTAAGTCAATACACTGATTTCTTAAAATATGCACAGTAATATATTTACTTTGGATTGCTTTCTGGCTGCTCACATGGTTATTTTGCATAGTAATTCTAGTAATACAAATAGTAATAATAGTAATAGTAATACAAAGCTATTAGGAGTAAACATTGACAATAAACTCAGATTTGATATACATATCAACCAAGCCATTAAGTCAGTCAACAAGAAACTTGGGACCCTATATAGAATTAAAGCCTTCCTTACCCCGAATGCCAGGGCAGCCACAGCCCGTTCACACCTTCTCTCTACCCTACTATATGCCTCTCCTGTCCTCACTCACCTTAACAAATCTGATCTGGCCAAGTTCTCATCCTGCTATAATCACATTGCCAGGTTCGTTACAGGCCCACCCTACAGAACACACCACTGTACTAACCTGAAAAAGCTTGGATGGATAGAATTCCCACACCTCAAAATCCTTAAACAACCTGAGAATACCCCAGCACTAAAAAACTTAATGACTCCCTACTCCAATCTAAGCTGCCTTCGCTCAGCAAACAGACTCCTTGTCCAAACAACTAAATCTCTCAACCTAGGTGGTGACGCGCTATTTGCCAACACCACTGGTAAAATATGGAACTCTCTCCCAAATAACATCACGCTTGCAACTTCTCTAAGTCAATTCAAAAATAGTCTAAAACTCCACTTCAAGTCACACTGGCTATGTCCTTGCTCAAACCCAGACTAGCTCTGTGCCATTAACTAAAACATAAACAACTAGCTAAGATGATAAGTACTTTGTATACTGTGATAAAGAAATATGTATCCTGTCTAACTCTATGTCATTATACTGCCTACTGTCCTTGCTAATATGTTATTAATGTTACATTTGTAGTAATCTCAGAAATAGTAATGGCAGTCTTGTACTTGTATGTAAATAGCCTATGTTTTTGTTAAGTTCTTTCAGCTCATTTACTGTACCTAATTATCAATGTAACTTTGTTGGAGCTTTTCTCCCCGGGCCTCCGCTGAAAAAGGACATGTATCCAGTCGGACCATCCCGGTTAACAAATGTAAAATAAAATAAAAATAAATAAAATAATAAATTCTGTCATAGCATAACCTGAGCCATCTTTTTTTTTTTTAACAACTACAACCTCCCAAGCCTCTTTTGGTACCCAGTACTTTCTGTTATGATTGCTGTATGCAGCTCGTCTTAGTTGCACACTTGCAAGCATAACTATCATCTTCTCAGCAACAGACTCCTGTAGAAAGATTCTAAATCAGGAACTTTTAAAAATAGCAGTACTACTAATTTAGTTAGCTCACAAAATAAGACTACATGAATTGATATCCCTTTTATGAAAAAGAGTTAAGTGCAATAAATGTCATTATTTGCTATTTTGCTCGTGAGACTCCAACACCTTATTCAAAAGTCATTATGGATTGTACTGTCAGAGCAAACGTGTAAGCCAAAAGTAGGGACACGTGTGGACTCAATGTATATATGTATGTATATATATCTATATATATATATATATATATATATAAATATATATATATATGTGAGTCACAGGAGTTTTTTGTTGAACTGTCTTTAAATACACTCCATGTCTTGTATTGTTTCAACCAACTACTTTATCTCTGATATCTGTATAAATGGTCATACTACTTTTTGTATTTTTTAAACTTTTGTTTATATTCATACTTTCTGTAATTTTTTTTTGCCATCTGTTCTTTGTATAACAGGAAGCTTTTCTCCCTGGGCTTCCACTAAAAATGGGCCTCTGGCTCAGTTGGACATTCCTCATAAACAAACTAAAAAATAAATCAATTATATATATATATATATATATATATATATGTACACTCATTTTTTTCTTAATTTTAAATAAACATGCCTTCCCAAACATACGTGTAGAACAAATGTATGGAATTAGATACAGAGCTCATATAATATATGCGTGCGAATGTATATACACACACACACCTCATCAGCTAGTAAGCTAGTGAATACTCCATTGAATTCAAAGTGAGTTCACTGTCAAATCTAATGAAACAGTTTTCTTTCTCAAGTGTTTATATATTAAATTATCTGTTCTTGCATCATTTCCCCCTTCTCTCATATTCCTTTCCTTGCTGTCTTCTTCACACCCAGTTTATTTTTCCCCAATGCCTTGTACATCTTGTATGTATAAAAAATGTCAATTTATAGTATTGCACTCACTGTGTGTGCCAGAGTAGTCCTAAGAAATACTTGAATGCCTTTCAGCAAATGGTCTATATTTTTACTCTGACTTCTACACGGTATATTCAATCTGTTGTGACCACCTTGAATGAAGTTGAAAACAAGCACTAGTTAAAAAAATTAAATAAATAAAATGAATCTGTTGGGTGGCATTAAACAGATGATTACATTCAGTGTATTGGCCAACATTCATTTTTTAAGCATGCACTATTACTAAGACATGTGAGAAAGATGCCTTGGATTAAGCATATGCATATCAAAAGGCAGAGTTGAGGTACAGAACGAAAGCACCCTGTGGAGGTGACAAATATTAAGGAACAAACATGAGTTCTCAGGATTTAAATTGAAATGAATGTCTGTGAAGGTATTTGATGCAAAGAAGATTACAAGAAAACACAGTAACATTTCTTCTGAAGTACAGAGTTGACACCTCCTTACTTCAGCAAGAAACGCAGCAGTTATGACACCTCCTTACTTCAGCAAGAAACACAGCAGTTATATGTCTCTGAATGACTTCAGAAATCATAATGTGCGAGGGCAGCTGAATAACAATGACCCAGAGTGTTTTCAATAGGAAGGGAGAGATATTGTAAGGAAATGTCAGTGATTCCATTTGAAAGGCGACTGCAGACGTTGGGACTCCTGTGTAAGTGAGTGCGCTTGATTTTTGAGAGCGATAATGGAAGAGCAGGTTTGACAAAAGGTAATGGGTTGGCAGTTGTCTCACAGGTAGCGATGATCCCGGCCCCCCCATGGGTGTCCTATTTGATGACTTCTGATACATATTTCTTTAAATGAAATAAATAGTATCAGACTGTGTCATGTGGAAGAGAAAATGTGTATTTTGCTCAGGTTGTGATTTAAAATACAAATAAATAATCATTCCAAAGCGAGAAATGTGTGGATAGGTACCATCATTCAGCATATGAACATGTCATATACATTAACAACTATAGCCATATGCACACACTGTTTTACCTTTTCTACCGCTACTCTCACTATCCCCAGTACTAAATTACCCTACCCTCCCTTCCACTACACATACTCCCCTGAGGTTACACTCATAGCTTTTCCACATCTCTTCTTACTGTCCCCTCTATCACACCCTACACTTCTCCACTTGTAGTATCCTATGCCTTTAACAATATAATGTTACCATTTTACATGACTTCTAAGATATTAATAATTATTATGATAATTATCAATCATGCAAATAATGCTGCATCTTCCTATTATCAGGCTTTCCATATAGTTCATGCTTGAACACTATGACTTTAATATGTCTGAGTTTGTATTATGACAAACTAATGTGTAGTTTTTCAAAATTTGTGCTCGAATGTTATGACTTTATTATGTCTGTTAAGTTCTCATTCTGTTAACCATATGTATCTGGAGCTTTTCTCTCCAGGACTCCACTGAAAATGGGTACCTCAAGACCCAGTCAGATTATCCCACTAAACAAATGCCAAATAAATAAGTTTCAGAAACACTGAAAGACATTCTATGTTGGCTGCTGAATTGTCATATAGCAAGGGAAAGGAATGCACAGCTTTCATAACATGTCATATGCTGATTGCCTCAAATGCCCTAAAACTAAACTTGGTCCCCTGCAGAATGTTGATGGGTTATCTAGGTCTGTCATACTATTACATCCCCAAATCCTGCTCTGATAGACCAGCTTCAAATTTACAAAAGAAATACTATCAGAACTACCAGCTCTAAAGACAAACTTTGCTTGGAGTATAAACTGAATATATATAGAAGGTACAGGTATGTGTCTCAGAGAATACCCCTTCTCTGAAACAGGCTGCCCATCCATGTGAATTAGAGGTTTTCTATGATCCTAGTTAAGCATAATGTGCACCTGTGGATGGGAAGATAGTTGTAGGCATACTTTATTACATCTGTTTGAAAGACACTGTGTTATAAACATGTGTTTTTACCATCTTTACCTCTGAGGTAAAGACTTCAGTCCTTGGTTCTGCTAATAGGTTCTAGGTTCATAGGTAGGTACTAGGCTATCTGTCCGAGGGCATTTATAAGCCTAGCCAGAGTGTGTTGGCTTTCGCCTCCCCATTGATTAATTAACTGATCCTCTGTCAAGCAGAGCCAATGAAGTGATCCCAGGGGTGTATTTTCTGTTACCCATCCACTTGTCAAGGTTTCTCTTGAAGAGTGTTAGTGAGGGGTTCTGCCTGATGTAATTTGGAATTTTGTTCTAAAGCATGGGGAGTCTCTGTGACAGGAATTTATTCCCTCTGGCATGTTCTATTTATTAGGTTCATAGGTTTATAGGTAGGTACTAGGCTATCTGCCCGAGGGCATTTATAAGCCTAGCCAGAGTGTGTCGGCTTTCGCCGCCCCATTGATTAATTAACTGAGCCTCTCTCAAGCAGAGCCAATGAAGTGATCCCAGGGGTGTATTTTCTGTTATCCATCCACTCGACAAGGCTTCTCTTGAAGAGTGTTAGTGAGGGGGTCTGCCTAATGTAGTTAGGAATTTTGTTCCAGAGCATGGGGAGTCTCTGTGACAGGAATCTATCCCTCCAGCATGTTCTATTTTTTGTTATGCCGAGGTTTAGCTCACTAGAACACGTGGCTCGCAGTGACTTGGATATCTTTAGGTGGAGCATGTCCATCAATTCTGAGTTGGACACTGCTTTGTAAGTCAGGCAGAGAACACCTCTGAGTAAGCGATATGCCACTGAGTACAGCTGGAGTTTTTTCAGTCGGGCTGCATAGGACATATGTTTGAGGCCAGTGATCCTCTTGGTGAGGTGCTTTTGTTCTCTTTCCAGCTGTTGGAAGTGTCTTGTGAGGTACATCCCAAATGGGGCATTGTACTCTATGATGGGTCTGATGAGTGATGAGTAGAGGGGCACTATAACCTCTTTATTTCTAGATGCGAACCCCTTAGTAATTAGATGGGCCACATAGATGGATTTCCTAATTACTTTGACAATATGATTGTCAAAGGATAGATTACTATCTACCTGGGTCCCCAGATCTCTTATTACCTCTTCTGTATTAAGGGGGCTGCCACCTATGTGTTAATTCATGGGTGTTTTGTTTTTCTCAAACGGGATGACTATGCATTTTTTGGCATTTAGTTTGAGGCCATGACTTTGACACCAGGTGTTTGTCTCAGTAAGGCCTTTTTGAAGGATGTCCGTGTCAGCCAGAGAGTCAATTATGGCTCCCAGTTTGCAGTCATCGGTGAACATGGTTAGCCATAGTCCTCCTGTGTTTGCCTGTACTTCTGAGAAATATATGCCAAACAGTAGGGGTCCCAGAACTGAGCCTTGCGGGACACCACTTGTGACTGGTTTAGAGTTGGACCTAGAGCCCGCTATTCTTACTGTATGAGTTCTGTCTGTAAGCCAGTTGGCAACCCATCTTGTGACGTAGGGGTTTATGTTCAGGCTGGTGGAGATATTGGTACTGTGCAGAAACCAGACTTCCCGGATGATTGGGTGTGTAATGGCACAGCTACCAAACTGGAGATCTCCCACCCCAAACAGAGTATAAGACTAAGAATGAAATAATATATCATATCCCATGTTACTGAGGACCAGATGCAGCATATGTCAACAGCTTAATGCTTGACAGGGAACATTAAATACATTCTGTAATGGCTATTAAAGGTACTCCACTGTCTGGCCTAGACATCAGGCCTGCTGAAAAACAATGGCCCATACCATTAACCAACTAGGTGAGTTGTTGCCTCTGGGCTGGCCTGTATCCTTGGCACATGTACTTGCAACAGATGGACACCAGTAACACTGATACTTAAATACATGTATAGTTTATTTACATTTCAGCACTAATGCGGTGGATACAGGGGCTTTCTAAGTATGGGCAGCAGTGTCCTGCAGACCTGCCATCTCCTACACTTGAGCAGTTGACCACAAGATATATATCAGAGTTGGTATATTTAAGTTTGGGGGTGTAGGGGGTGGAGCAGTGTGAAGGCAAGTTGTTCTGTTTTTTTTTTTTTTTATTGCATGGTCGACATTTTCAAATTCCTAAATGTTGACCATGTGAAGAAGACCCATATGTATGTGTGTGTGTGTGTGTGTGTGTGTGTATATATATATATATCACTTCCCCTACTAAACCATGTTGGACGTAATTTAGAAGTGATCTTGTTGCTTCAAGTTTGCCTTCATACATCATGTGTGTACAAAAATGATGAGCACATTCTGCATACTTCTATTGTCTCATTAAAAAGAAAAAAATGTGTAACAGCCACCACAGCATATCATCAGCTTACCATATCGTCAAACCATTTCCCTTCTTTCCAAATCTTATGCCCAATGACCAATCTTCACCAATATGTGAATAGTTTTACTAGCATCTCCAGCCATATACTTAGTTATTTGACACTGCTCAACTCCCACTTCTATACTTTTAGGATAAACCTGAGGATAGGAGTACATAATTGTCTCTGAACATGATTTATGCACCACCTCATAACTACAATATTAATATTTTTCTGTCCTACCAAATTCCTTACCTCACCTCCATTTCTTTGAATTTCTGAGTACTAATCACATGATCTAGTATCTATTTGACAAGGTAGTAATGCATGCCTTCAAGTTGTCATTGTTCAACATCTACTGATGCGCAAGTATCTTTGATACTGTAACAGTTGTTTTTATTTCACGTGAATGTAATCTAATTAGCAAATGTATGTTAATGTCTGTCTGTGTGCATTGTTGAATGTTTAAAAATATTTGAACTATGTTGGTGCTTTTCTCTCTGGGCTCCCTGAATGTTTTTAATAAATGCAGTCAGACAAACCTGGTAAACAACACAAAATAAAAATAAAATAAACTTTAACTCGGTGTTGTTTAATATATACTGACTAAGATAACCCAATTTCCCCAGAGTACTGTCTGATTAAGTGATTTGCTTAGAGTCATAAGCAGGCAAATGAAGAATTAAGTAATCAAACCATGTATTACAGGAATCAGCCTTAATTCTGTGCACTAACTGTCAAACCAAAGATTCCAAGCATGAGTTATGGGAATCAAACTAACAACTTTCAGATCTTCCAGCTATAAAAGCACATTATTGCTAATATGAACATATGGAACAGTCTTCATAAAAGGTTGCATAACCAAATTGAAGTAAGGAGGTAATGCTAACTGACATGTGGTAGAAAGAAAGCTTTTCTGACAGTAAAGGTAGGGTGGGGCATATGAAATTGCTAGTTAAATAGCTTCAGTAATATTTTATATGGAGTGGGAAGGATGCAGACACTTGGTGTAGGTCAAACAGCAGCACAGCACATATCTTCTGACAACTAGCACATAGTTTGTGTGTAGTTACCTGATGGGAAAATGATCACAAGTGTTTAATAGCTGCACTGACAACTGTTTCTGGCAACCAGAGCTCTGTTTCACCAGTCATCTGACTTATTTGAATATAAGTTTTACTTCGGCATATGATGCTATAGTGTAGAAAATAGCATAAATAGTTGGAGATATTGTGTTTTACACCTTTCTTCTTACAACAGGATCAAAAATAGGGAAAAGGCATCTAAATGTGGAGGATATTACTATGTGCGGGCGCCCTTTTCCCTTAAGCAATTTCATTGTGGGTATTCCACCAGCAGGGTTTATTACATTTCTCCTTATATTTGGTGCAGATAGGGCCAGCTAGTATGAGGCTTAGGCAGCAGTTTTAGTAATGGAATCCATTGGTGGAGGATTACTGCAGAAGTAAGGTCAAGTACCTGATAGTTACAGGGGAAGTACCACCAGTTTTAAAGGAAAAGGTCAGTAATCTAACAAGGTGAGATGGGGTATATGGAAATGTGCATGGAGTTGTCATATTTGTGAGGACTAGAGCAAGGATATTGGAGCCCCTTGTAGGATAGTTAACTAGCTGTACAAGCAGGTTAACATGTATAATATTACAAAAGATTTGGGCATACCGACCACTGGCTGTGTAGGTGTGCCAGTTTATTGATGAATGGTTGAAGTGCCCCCAAGAGAAAGATGCTTGGTTTAATGGGGATTTCATGTTATGTGTCAAATTGCTAAGATGCTCAGAAGGGAAATAAAGGATGTTCTGTAACTAGCCATGATGTGGTAGTTTGTTTTGTTTATGGTGATTTAGACATCTAAGACATTAAGTGTGGTGTCCTGAGGAATGTGTCATTAGGAGACTATATCCTTGACACATATGGATACTCTTCAGCCACTGCCAGTAAGGCTGAAGACATGATAGGCACTATGCCCAGAAACAGGAATTCTATATCCATTAAATAAACTTGCCTAAAAAGGCACTATGGGCTGTAATGGCTTTTTCCACAATGTGGAAACCTTGTTAAGAGAGGTTGCAAGCCATTTCTGGCAAAGCATTAAGGCTTGTCAGATACAGAAGAAAGGGATGTTCTATAAGTGCTGAAGTTCCAAGCACCTGAGTTCCACTTTCACAAAGCCAAGGACTCAAGCACCTTCTAGCTCAGGTTAGGGTGCTGCTTGTGTTCAAACTCAAATGCGAGTTCAGGCAAACGGCTTTCACAGCTTACCTAAACACATTTGAGTTTGAACGAGGGAAGTGCAGCAGTTGTGGTGAAGCTGTCTGAAGGGATGCAAGTGTAGATTATGGCACTGGTGGGGAAAGGAGTCAGGTTTAGGGAGAAGGAGGGGGATTCTTAGGTTTAGAGAGCAGGAGGGGGAGTTATGGAGTTAAGGGGCAGAAGAGTGACTCTTAGGGTTAGACAGGAGCTCTATTTGGTATATTATAAGCATACATCATGCAGGCACTTGTAGACCCACAGGAAAGGCTTCAACACATTAAATGGTAATCATTGGGATCATTTACGATATTGGACAGATGTGGAGTCCCTCAGTCATCCATTAACTTATTCAAATTATTACACAAATGTTGCAAATGTAAAAAAAACTGCAGTCTAAAATCAAAACAGTCAGTGCTGTCCATTAGCACCCATGTTGTTTGCCCTAGCTAAGGAACCCATAGCTAATGCAATGAAAATAATGATCGTGTCAAAGGCTTTCAAACAAACTGTCAGTCTAAAATCTTATTTGTTGATGGTATTTTTAGCACTCACAGAGAATGACAGTCATTTTAGTCATATAAAAAAAAAATCACAGGCTTGGAGACGTATCTGGATCAAATTTAACAGGATAGTAGAAAATCCAAATACATAATAATAAATCTTTGAGATTGCAATACTAAATTAAAAGAAATACACATTTGCAAAATTAATACTTAATAGTCACAAGTAAAGTCATAAATAAATACTAAAGGGTCGGCTGCTGTGGTGCAGTGGTTAGCATTGTCACCTCACAGCAACAGGCTCTACAGTTCGATTCTTGGCTGGGATGTTGTCTGCGTGGAGTCTGCATGTCCTCCCTGTGGTCACGTGGGTTTCCTGATGTGCTCCTGTTTCCACCCACATTCCAAAGACATACAGTAGGTGAAGTGGACACTCTAAATTGGCCATAGGTGCAAGTGAGTGGTATGGATGAACTACTGCAGCAGGGCTAACCACCCAGTGGGGTAAACATTTGCTCAAGATGATTGTCACTGTTGAAGTGTCACCCTGACACCATGGGAAAAAGGGGTTGAGGATAGATGGGATCACAAATAAAAACTGTTCAAATAATTCAAGTAAACTCTGACACTGTTTTAAAAAATATGGAACAGATAATTACTAAACGGGAATGCATATTTTTTTATTTTTTCATATTTAAAGACAGATTACTTCGTTAAAATATTTTTACTGATATTATGCATTATACAAAAATACAGCCTAGTTTCTTCCTAAAACGTATATACACACACACACACATATATATATATATATGTGTGTGTATATATATAATATATATATATATATATATATATATATATAGATATATATAGATATATATACCAGACTTTGATAATGCCAAGACGACTTAACTGGCAACTGCATTTCAACTACCTCTCGGAACACCGACTGGAAACTCCAGGTAAGGCACCACTTGGCCACCATGTTGAACTTTGCCCCTTACCCCCCCCCCCAGTAGTGCAGTCTCGGAGTTGGTATATTTAGTTAGGGGTGCTGCACAGCCCCCCACATGGGTGGGTTTAATTTGCTTGGGTTTTAATTTTGTAGTGTGGCCAAGTGGTTAATTACCTGGAGTTGCCAGTCGTGTTCTGCAAGGTCGTTGAAATGTGTTTTTTGGTTTAAGTCTTCACAGCATTATGAAAGGTGGTTAAGTGGTATTTCAATTATCTAAAGTAGACCCATATATGTGTATATATTATAATATACAATACATTACATATAAACACTGTTGGTCACATTTTATGGTATCCTAATAGACTTAGGATTACATTTGAAAACTATAATAGATAATGGAGGAAAATGTTTCCTGCATAAAATCGTATTCAGTAAGCACAAACTAATATTTGCTGTCTCTAACTCCTCTTAGGCCAAATGGGGAAATACATTTAAATATTTGCAAAGAAAAAACAGAATTTCAAAACTAAACTAAGATTTAATATGTAATAAATTTTGGTTTCCAGTTTAAAATTATAATACAAGGAAATAATCTATTTTAATCTAATTATATAAATGTATTTAAAAAATATGAAATTATACTTATCCACATTAAAAGATAGCTTTTGACCATGCTCCCACTTTGTCTTAATGTAGGCTGAATATGCACAGTAAATTATACACTATGGTATAACTGTATCCAGAACACTAAAGTTAATAGATGAAAAAATAGATTTTGATTTTTTTTACAACTGAACAGCATTGGCTACAATAAGTGAGAGGTTATTATGGAAGCAACACAAACATTTACAGAACAGAAGGAATATTCAGTGCTCTATACCATCTGTGATTTGCAGTTCAAATTAATATCAGCCTTGGGAAAAATGACAGAATACAACACTGTAAATTAACATTAATTTTCTGAATGCAAAGAAATCAGTAACTCAAAATACTGACATTATTAGTAGTTTCAGTAACAAAGTATAGCAGCAGTGTGCTGTAGTGTCAGAACACCACTGTAATCAAAGGTCTCTAAAAGCATCATTTGTCTTCATATGGAAAGTTGCTCAGAAAATTACTGTTCATTGAGCTTCGCAAAGGCTAAAATCAAGGTTCAAAGAAGGCATTGTACAATGCAATATAACTCTGATATCAAAAATGCTGCCTGCATTAAAGATGAGCCTACAGGCTCTGCATCATAAGACACCCAGTTTACATTGCAATAACACTCTAACACTAGTTAACCAGGAAATGTGAAGACACTGCCCTTGTTAAAGTTGTAGCCAAACAAGGTAAGAAGTGTAGTGAATGACTTGCAACGACAGTTCAATGTCACAGTGAACAAGACATGTAAAACTTTTTCTGAACCATTTGCTGTGCTTCCTACCTTGTTTTGTTACTGGTTTAGTGTGTGTGTGTGTGTGTGTGTGTGTGTGTGTGTGTGTGTGTGTGTGTGTGTGTGTGTGTGTGTGTGTGTGTGTGTGTGTGTGTGTGTGTGTGTGTGTTCCCTTCTTAAACTTAGCAAAAACACTCAAAAGCTTGCAGGAATGTAAAATAAATATTGCCACAATTCTTTAAACACACTAGACAACTAATCCACTGATAAAATGGGAAAGATACAGAAACAGAGCAGAAAAAATCAATTTTATCACTTCAGTTATAACCGCAAAGGCGTTTTGTTTAACTATGAAGTGGGGAGCTGTGCCTCCTACACCCCCCCTAACTAAATATGCTAACTCCGAGATTGCACTACAGTGGGGAAAAGGGCAGATTCCAAACAATGGCCAACCAATTTCTTTCCCTTGAAAGAGGACATTCGACACTTAGGTGTCAATGGAAGGGTACTCGACATTCTGACAGTTTGAGTAAGTAATATAGACAAGATGCACAACGTGGCCACTGCATATACTGCCCTGCACAACCTGGCATTATACCGCATGCATCATTTTATTCTTTGCTGTCTGTGACATGGCTCATGGTTGTGGACCCAGTGCAACTTCTCTGCCTTTGCCTGCAATGTACTGCATCTGTGGCTCATAGTTGTGGATCAAATACATCCTCTTTGCCAGTTCTACAATGTACTGTGACTGTGGCTCATAGTTGTGGATCAAATACATCCTCTTTGCTAGTGCTACAATGTACTGCGTTTATGGCTTATAGTTGTGGATCAAATATACCCTCTTTGCCAGTTCTACAGTGTACTGTGACTGTGGCTCATAGTTGTGGATCAAATACATCCTCTTTGCTAGTGCTACAATGTACTGCATTTATGGCTTATAGTTGTGGATCAAATACATCCCCTTTGCCAGTCCTACAATGTACTGCATCTGCCTCTGCCTTAGCTGTGGTAGTGCTGCTGCTACATGCCCCTCCCCAGCCTACTCTTCTGCTGCTGCTGTTACCTGTATGGCAACTCCAACAATGATTTTGACCTGCCATTCATTTATTTGTGCAATGCCATGTTGTGGAACATGGCACAAAGCAAATATTTTGCTGCATATTTCTGAACTATATTGAACTGCCCAATTTCAGTATCTGAATACCCACTGGACTAAATTTTGGACTTCCACATGGGCCATATTATAGGCCATTTCCTGCTAGGTCTGAAGGCTGTGTGTCTGGGTCATCAACAAAGGGCTATAGGGGGTATCTGACATCACTCACAACACAAAATCAACAGCATATTATATGTTAAGTTCTCTTAGCATGCATAATACCGGTGTGTATATATCTGCTTACCTGGCATACAGGCACCAGTGTGTGTGTGTGTGTGTGTGTGTGTGTGTGTGTGTGTGTTCTCCTACCAGCCAAATGACCCTATGAGATTCCTGCCCACAGGAACCATTGATATAAGTCAGATACCTCCCTGGACTACATGAAAAGAGACATAGAGGAGCTCTCTGATTATGTAGCCCAGGCAGGTATGACCCTGACCCTGAGCAGTATCCTTCCTTCACCACGAATGATGCCACAATATAGTGACAAGATGATCAGCTTTAACAATTGGCTTAATTTCTGGTGTCATTCAAAGGGGATCCAGTGCCTGTCTGCCTGGGATGACATGCTCGACAAGCCACGCTGCTTCGCAAGGGATGGCTTGCACCTGTCACCCCTGGGATTCCGGATATTGGCTAAGGCTCTTGCCACCTCCATAGTGCCTTTTTTAGGCAAGGCTCAAATTCTAAACCTACCACCCTAGAAAACAAAAACGTGAAGAAACTAAGGGTAATGCTGCTCAATGCCAGAAGTCTAAATCTCAAAATGCACGCACTCGAGGCCCTTCTCAGTATGGAGAACATCGATGCCTGTGCTGTGACTGAAACCTGGTTCAAGGCTCCTGAGAGCACCCTGGCACTATCAGGTTTCATCTCATATCACGCGTTCTGGCCCCAAAACCCGGACCACACCACAAAAGGAGGGGGTGTATCCATATTCATCAAGGATACCCACACCTCCAGGTTGGTGGCTACGCCAAGCATCGGAAACCATCCAGGTGCAATTAACCATAGGCAAAACTGCTCTACAATTTGTAGCATGCTACAGGCCACCCTCTCAAACTCAGGAAACCCACACAGCCTTCCTGAAGACACTGGAGGGTATAAATGTATCACCAAACACCATCATATTGGGTGACTTCAACTACCGAATATAGACTGGGAACATTACTCAAGCCCAAACTTTCTAGCCCAAAGGTTCCTGGAGTTCATAAATTCAAATGCCATGGAACAACTAGTCACCGTCCCCACAAGAGGAGAAAATATACTAGATCTCATCATCACGTACATGGGGACAAAATGCTCCACACCGGAAGTATATCCCTCATTGGTGAGATCAGATCATAATCTAATCTCACTAGAAATCCACATCCCGCCCCCACCCCAAACAAAAAAGACCACAGTGAAGAACTTCTCTAAAGCAAACTTCACACTACTCAAGACAGGTGTGGTATCCTTCAAGGCCCCCGAGCCAATGGAAACCACAAACCAAGCTGCGGAAGCCCTTACAAATGCCTTCTGTGAACACCTTCAGGACTGCATGGATCAGGCAATCCCAAATAAAACCAAGACTCTTTCCACCAAGGGCAAACGTCCAGTCTGGTGGACCCCAGCCATAAACAAACTTTACAATAAGAGGAGAAAGCTATTACATGATAGAGCAAAATCCCAAAAAGGGAAGGCATCTTTGATCAGCACTAGCAAGAAACTACGATCCCTCATAAAATCATCCAAGGCCAACTTTGAGAGAAAAATTGCCATAGATTCAAAAGACAATCATAAGGCCTTCTTCAGCTATGTCAGAAACCTGGGTGGAAACTCCCAGATATGCTCAGAATTAGTCCAAAATGATACAAAAATCACTGAACCCACAGACATTGCCAACATACTGGCAGACAGGTTCAGCGCAAACTTCATCCCCCTCTCCCCCCCAAAAGGAGAGATAACTATCCCAACTGAGAGTAGCCTCCCAGACATCTCAAATGCGCAGGTGAAAACTGCTCTCTCTAAAGCTAAAAACACAGCATCAATGGGACCGGATGGGGTCCCCAGCTGTGTGCTACATGAACTCAATGAAGAACTAAACCCGCACATAAGGCAGCTGTTTAATCTTAGCCTCACCACAGGATATGTGCCCAAGGAGTGGCGTACGGCAATTGTGGTCCCACTCCACAAAGGCGGTGCCTCTACGGACCCTGGTAATTACCGCCCTATAAGCTTAACAAGCCTGGTCTGCAAAGCTATGGAGAGGATCATAATGGAACTCATAAACAAGGACATAGGGGACTTGCAGACCTTGGACCCAACCCAGTTTGGCTTTGTCAAGGGCAGATCTTGCCTTTTGAACTTGGTCGACTTCTTCAAACAGTCACCAAGGCCATTGATGAGGGAAAGGCAGTCCATACAGCCTACCTTGACCTTGCAAAAGCTTTCGACACAATACCCCACTCGGGTATTATAGAGAAACTTACCAGCTTAAATGTAAACCCATATGTCACAAGATGGGTTGCAAACTGGCTAAAGGACAGAACCCACAGGGTTAGAGTTGCTGGAGCCATGTCAGACTCCAAGCCGGTTACAAGTGGAGTCCCACAGGGCTCAGTCCTTGGCCCCCTATTGTTCGGCATCTACTTCTCAGAAGTACAGGCAAACATAGGAGGACTATGGCTGACAAAGTTTGCGGATGACTGCAAACTGGGTGCCATAGTGGATAGTACATCGGACACAGACATCCTTCAGAGGGGTCTCACGGAAACTGATAGCTGGTGCCAGAGCCATGGCCTGAAGTTAAACGCAAAAAAGTGTATAGTCATACCCTTCGGGAAAAACAGGGTAACCCCAAGCTACCATATAGGTGGCAACCCACTAAGCATAGAAGAGGTTATCAGGGACCTGGGGACCCAGGTTGACAGTGACCTCTCGTTTGACGCTCACGTTGCTAAAGTGGTTCGAAAGACCTTCTACATTGCCCACCTGATCATGAAGGGATTCACATCCAGATCAAGTGAGGTCATTGTTCCCCTGTACTCTTCACTTATCAGACCAATGATCGAGTACAATGCCCCATTCGGGATGTATCTCACCCGACACCTGCAGCAATTGGAGAGACCCCAAAAGTTCCTCACCAAAAGGATAAAGGGACTCCAAAACCTGTCATATGCTGCCAGACTGAAGAAACTCCAACTCTATTCAGTTGCATACCGTCTGCTTAGAGGTGACCTGTGCCTGACATACAAGGCCATGACCAACCCGGAATTAATGGACATGCTCCACCTCAAAAAATCCAAATCCACCAAAACCACTAGAGCAAGAGACTTAAACCTTAGCACGGATATAAATAGGACATGCTGGAGGGATAGATTTATCACCCAGAGACTCCCCATGCTGTGGAATAAAATCCCAGTCCATGTGAGGCAGAGCACCTCGCTGGCTCTGTTCAAGAGAAATCTTGACCGGTGGATGGGAGATTGTATGTTTACCCCGGGAATCATCTCTGTGTCACTACTGGACAGAGGCACAACAAACTAATGGGCACAGTATTTCTAACATAAGGGGCGGCGTAAGCCACATAACTTTGGGCTAGGCTTATAAATGCCCTAGGGCAGTTAGCCTAGTATAAACCTATGAACGAAATGTCTGAAACGTGTAGGCTAGCCAAGTTGTGCATGCAAGCATTATATCTACACTTTGCAGTTCAAAGAGTGGCAGGCCTTCCTGTCGTCATGTCACATGCCCTATGGACCTGGTGAGGCAACCTATGACTTTCAGAAGGTCAGAGTAATTGGCTAGCTCATAGAAGGACCCACATGCTGTTAGTTTTGTCTTTTGCTGTCCTGGAGAACCAGGCATAGTCCTATAGATTTTGTAGCATAACGTTGAGGACCTGGTGTACAACTTGTGAAGCTGATTCCTGTGATATCATTAATGTATGCTCAGTAGGTTGCTGGAGATTTAAATATTCCATTGTGCCCACAGGAATGGGAATGCTACATATATCCCCTGTTTCTGCTTACAGCCAAATTGCTTGCAACAGTCCTAGCTACTTGGAAATGGTTCACAATCTGTTGACCCATCAGGCTGAAGTACTTGGAAATGGTTCACAATCTGTTGATCTGTCAGGCTGAAGTACTTGGAAGTGGTTCACAATCTGTTGATCTGTCAGGCTGAAGTACTTGGAAGTGGTTCACAATCTGTTGATCTGTCAGGCTGAAGTACTTGGAAATGGTTCTCAATCTGTTGATGTGTCAGGCTGAAGTACTTGGAAATGGTTCACAATCTGTTGATGTGTCAGGCTGAAGTACATCAGGCACTGTCTGTTCCTCATCCAGTGGCATGGATGGCTGCCACGTGCAACACTGTGAGCACTGGCTCTGACAGCAGCTTTCAGCAGATGCTGCTATGCTACAGCTGCTGCTATTCCTCCAATATCATCTGTCATGTATAACATGAATCTCAGTGGTTGAAACAGGTATGTACCATGATGCCACACCACTCTTTTATGCATGTCTGAATCCATCTACCGTTTTTGGTTTCTGTAGTTGAATATTCCATGTTGCTCACTGGCACGGAGTTCCTCATTTCCGTGCCATTATACACTTATTAGCACGTGCTGCACACTGCGTATTTGGCACTGTGCAGTCGTGTTGTCTTTGTTTTACAATCATTCACACCCAGTCCATGATTGCTCTCACTCTAATTTGCACTGTGCAATGCATTAACCATCTGTGAATGTCAGCCACTGTTTTAAAGGTATTTAGCAATGATGTTTGTTATTTAGGATGGTTATACTAATCTACTTTAGATATCAGTGTTTTGCGCCAGTAATACAAAACAGTTTTATAACTTTAACACTAGTATTCACTTTATAGGTTCATAGGTTCATACTAGGCTATCTGCCCTGGGGCAATTATAAGCCTAGCCCGATTCTGTATGGCTTACACCACCCCTTGATTTGAGTATACTGTGCCCTTTTTAAGGTTTAGTTTACTGTGCCTCTGTCTAATAGTGACACGGGAGTAATCCCTGGGACAAACCTACGATCCCCCATCCACTTATCGAGATTCTTCTTGAAGAGATTCAGTGAGGTGCTCTGCCTCACATGAACTGGAATTCTATTCCAGAGCGAAGGGAGCCTCTGGGTTATGAACCTGTCCCTCCAGCAAGTTCTATTTATTTCTGTGCTGAGGTTCAAGTCCCTCGGCGTGTGGCTCTAAGGGATTTAGATTTACTGAGGTGGAGCATGTCCATTAATTCTGGATTTGACATAGCTTTGTATGTCAGGCATAGATCACCCAGTAGGCTGTATGCAACTGAGTAGAGCTGGAGTTTTATAACCGAGCAGCATATGGCATCTGTTTAAGACCCTTGATCCTCTTGGTGAGATACTTTTGGGGTCTTTCTAATTGCTGCAGGTGTCGGGTAAGGTACATCCCAAAAGGGGCATTGTATTCTATGATGGGCCTGATGAGGGATGAATAAAGGCACGATTACCTCTCTTGATCTAGATGTGAAACCCTTCGTGATGAGGTGGGCTATGTAGAAGGTCTTTCTAACCACTTTGGCAATGTGGTTTTCAAAGGAGAGATTGCTATCAACTTGGGTCCCCAGGTCCCTAATAACTTTCTCTGTACTTAATGGGTTTCCACCTATGTGGTAATTTGTGGGCACATTGTTTTGCCAAAGGGTATGACTATACATTTTTTGGCATTTAGCTTTAAACCATGGCGCTGGCACCAGTTATCTGTCTCTGTGAGACCTTTTTGAAGGATGTTTGTGTCAGCTGGAGAGTTGATTATGGCACCCAGTTTGCAGTCGTCTGCGAACTTGGTGAGCCATAGTCCTCCACGTTGCCTGTACCTCGGAAAAGTATATACCGAACAAGAGTGGTCCCAGGACAGAACCCTGTGGGACGCCACTTGTGACCAGTTTCGAGTCTGACATGGCTCCAGCAACTCTCACTCTGTGGGTTCTGTCTTTGAGCCAGTTTGCGACCCATTTTGTGACATAGGGGTTTATATTTAAGCTGGATAGCTTATCTATGATGCCCGAGTGGGGTATTGTGTCAAATGCCTTTGCAATGTCCAGATAGGCTGTGTGGACTACCTTCCCTTCATCTATGGCTTTGGTGACTGTTTCAAAGAAGTCAACCAGGTTCAAAAGGCAGGATCTGCCCTTGACAAAGCTGAACTGGGTAGGATCTAGTGTCTGTAGGTCCCCAATGTCTTTGTTTATGAGCTCCATGATGATCCTCTCCATAGCCTTGCAGACTAAGCTAGTCAGGCTTATGGGGCGATAGTTTCCAGGGTCCGTGAGGCTCCACCTTTGTGGAGTGGGACCACTGTTGCTGTATGCCATTCTGTGGGCACATATCCTGTAGTGAGGCTGAGATTGTATAGCTGTTTTATTTGAGGGATTAGTTCCTCTTGTAGTTCATGTAGGACACAACCTGGGACGCCATCTGGTCCCATGGAAGCAGTGTTTTTTGCTTTGGAGAGGGCAGCCTTCACCTGAGCATCTGAGATGTTTGGGAGGCAGCCCTCTGCCGGGATAGATACTTGCTCTTTGGGGAGGGGGTGGAGAAGTTTGCACTGAACCTGTCTGCCAGGATATTGGCGATGTCTGTGGGTTCAGTGTATTTTATGTCGTTTAGAATCAATTCAGAACAAGTCTGGGAGTTGCATCCCAGGTTTCTAACATAACTGAAAAAAGCCTTATGATTGTCTTTGGTGTCCTGTGCAATTTTTCTCTCGAAGCTGGCCTTGGAGGATTTTATGAGGATCGTAATTTTTGCTAGTACTGATCAGAGATGCCTTCCCTATTAGGGATTTTGCTCTATCATGTAGTAGCTTCCTCCTTCTGTTGTACAGTTTATTTATGGCAGGGGTCCACCAGACTGGACGCCTGCCTTTGGATGATTGGGTCTGGGTTTTGTTTGGGATAGCATGATCCATGCATTCCTGGAGATGTCCGTAGAATGCATTTATATAGGATTCTGCAGTTTGGGCCGTAGTTTCCACTGGCCCTGGGGCCTTGAAGGATTCCACTTCGGTTTTGAGAAGTGAGAAGTTCGCTTTTGAGAAGTTTTTCACTGTGGTTTTCTGGGCTGGGGGTGGGGTCGGGATGTGGACATCCAGTGAAATTAATTTATGGTCTGATCTTATCAATGAGGGATATACTTCTGGTGTGGAGCATAGAGTCCCCATGTTGGTAATGATCAGGTCTAGTATGTTGTCCCCTCTTGTGGGAGTGGTGACTAGCTGTACCATAGCATTTGAGTTTATAATTTCCAGGAACCTTTGGGCTAAGGTGCTGGGGCTTGAGTAGTGCTCCCAGTCAATGTTTGGGTAGTTGAAGTCGCTCAATATAATGGTGTTCGGAGAGATCTTCATGTTCTCCAATGTTTTCAGGAAAGCTGAGTGGGATTCCTGACTTTGAGAGGGTGGTCTGTAGGATGCTATAAACTGAAAAGCAGTCTTGCCCACTGTTAGTTGCACATTTTATCTACAGAGGCTGGTGTCTAATAGGAATAAGACATTTCATGTCATAAAATAGTGCCACATTTTTCTTTTTATGTCTTAATCCACCTAGACATGCCTCTGCCCTACAATAAAGAATGCTAAGTTTTGTCTTATTCCTTTAGACAATAGTTATTTTAATTCTTTGCAGATAATGAAATCATATAACATTCTTCATTGTGGCATATAACAACAGGGACCTAACATCCAACTGGTCTCACTGGTGAACGTCTAAGCTTGTTATCATTAGCAAGGAAACTTGCTTAACTCGTAATCATGCGGTGCTCCAGAGTTAACCCTGAAAACAGGCAGTTGTGACGAATGGATTTATCTGACTAAAAGAAAAATGGCAAGTTCACAAACAACATATTAAATATAAAACTTCTGAATGGTAGCATACCTGTTCCTACAGTGTAACACATTGCCAGATCATACAACACAGTGCAAAACTCTACTTCTAGTAGTCACCTTCCTCTTGAGTAGAGCCTTTCTCTGTTAAATAAACAGTGCCACAAACCTCATGGTTTCTGAATGTATCTAGACTCCATAATCTGCATTGGTGTGCAAAGAATGTTTGTCCACTTATCCAAATGTTAGATGACAAGCCACCAGTTTAAGAAATACTTTTAAACAATGAATTTATTTAAAAAAGTGAAGATCTATTTCTTTCAAATGCATTGTGGATGTGTGTGCTATACTTACCCAGCCTGGTGATACTTGCTCAGGGGGTAAACCATACAAAGTATAACTTAAAACAACATTGCCTATACCGGAGTGTGATGCATTGCTTCTTTATTTATAAAACGTTGGGAATCATATAGTTTGATTATAATGTATTGATCAAAAGCAGTAATGTAAATACAGCCTAACTGAAATGCCAGTGACACTTTTCACTCATCCTCAGCAAAGTTACTTGACTGAAGCTGGTTCCTGTAACGAGGGAATGCTCCTTCCCCAAGAAAGGCAGTGGCTTCATGGTGGGAGGTTGGCGTAATGGTTAAGGTGCTTACCTTAGAAGCACAAGGTGCAGAGTTTGATTCTTACATGGGGTAATTGGCTAGGCTTAAAATGGCCCATTATGGCAGTTAGCCTAGTACTAAGCTATGAACCTTATAATTAGTCAGGTACAGGGGAAGATCTTTTTGTAAGATTCTTTTCATGGATTTCATTGAATGCCAGCTGTGCCAGAGACAGCATATGCTGATGATCTGTGAGTTTTCACAGACATTCATTGGGAAGTCTGCTGTCTCTATCTGCCTACCATTACCTGCCTAAGTAATTGAAATCAATAGGCATATTTCAGCTCATGTTCTTTATTACATTTGGAGCAAACACTTTAAAGAAAAGAAACATTTTTCTTACTGAAGTGACTCAGTTTTCTTACTGTTGGCTGTAGGTGTAGCTTACTTCTTCAAATGATGCCACACTGACAGCAAAGTCAGTAATGCGTGTGGTGCACCAAAGTGTTTTAAATGACACAGAATCACTGACCTTGCTGTCAGAGAGGTGATATTCAGACTGTTGCCTGACACTGCAAAACAGTGTGCATCAATGCAATCTTTGATGTTTTTATTCTGTGCAAAGGAGGCACTTCAATTGCTAAACAGTGCTTGCTATCATGGTGACAAAATATCAGATCACACCCAGATATGTTTAAAAGTCAAGTCACCCCATATATTTATTTTATTTATGTATTTTGCATTTGTTTACCAGGATGGTCCGAAAGGGCATAAAAAGGCCCCTTTTCAGTGGAAGCCCACTAGAAATGCTTCACAATAATGCCATGAAAAAAAGCTGCACAATTAATATAGAGTATATAAAACATAGAAATATATCTAACAAAGTAAAATACAGCTGCCTAGTAATATAACAGTATAAGTGACAGTGTGAGTCATGGAGAAGTAGAATATCTAAATATAAGTACATGAAAAAAATAGTGTTTACAGAATGCACACACACACACCCGAGGTGTTAGTTGTAAGAGAAAGACATCAGCGGAATTACACTTTAAAAGAGAGGTCACTAAGAATTTAGTTGGTTTTATTAACTAGAGGTAGGTGGTAGGTAGGGATTTAAGGTAACAAGTTATGGGTAAGTTTGGGACGTATGGAGAGAGTAATGTGGGAAAGTGACACATAGTTTAGAAGTGTTAAGCAGAGTTTGGAAAAGCTCAGAGTTATGGAAGAAGACAATAGGATTAAAGGATCTGTGAAATGTAGGATATGATTCGTCCTGGTTTAGTACAGGAGCAGGACCAAGAGGTTTGTAAGATGTTCTCAAAGCAGTGTGGTAAAGGTGGAGATATAGTTGATTAATTTAATGGTTACAGGAAGAGTATATCACATTTTGGCAACATAGGAATAATAAAGAGAGTTACCTGCCTTGTTGTCAGAATGAGTTATTTGTAGTAATAATTTGTTAGAGGAATGAAGGGCTCTGTTGGGATGGTACTAGTGAAGAATGTTATTTAGGGTAGGGAGTATTTTATGGTTGTAAATGAGCTTGTGGGTGATATTTGTGATAATATTAGCCGATGATGGAGTTCAAGCCTGTTGACTTGTTTGAAGACAATGCAGTGATGGGTTCTGTAAGGCACACTTGCTGCAAATCTGGCTACTTTGTTGTAGCATTGTTCTAATAGTGTAAACTGTGCTGCTTGGAAGTTAATGACAGCAGTGTATAAGAGGGTAGAGAGTATGAAGATGGATGCAATATGTTTCCTGGTGTGGTCAGTTAAGTATGGTTTAGCTCTGGAGAGTAAGCCAAGTTTGGCATTTTTTTTTTGTTTATATGTGCCATGATTGACACGGTAATAAAATTTTAAATTTAAATCGATAATGACACCTAAGAGTTTGGTATAGTTGACTAATTCAATTTGTGTTGTCAGTGGAGGTGACAGAGAAAATAGATTTCTGGTTAATGATTTTTTTAGGGTGAATAGGAAAAGTCTGTATTTTTTTATTTTACAGCAATTTATATAGCCTGTAAGCCATAATTTGATTGAAGCAAGGCATTCCTGGGTTATTTGTTGTAGATGGGTTAGGATCTTGGCAGAGCAGATTAGAGTGACATCGTCATCATACTGGACCATACTGGTGTGATCACACACTTTATGGAGGTCATTGACAAATATGTTGAAAAAATTGAACCCTAAGGAAAACCGACTGAAATAGGGAGGAAGGAAGAAACGTTGTTCTGCCATTATAAGCCCTGGTGTCTATTCGAGAGATAACCATTGAACCAGGATAGTGAGAGTCAAGGCCTAGTTGGGAGTCTGTGGTGAGAGAGTGTGTTAAAGGCTGTAGAAAGATCTAGAAATATGGCTGATACTGGGTTACCTAGGTTTAGATGTTTATTCATGTGGTGAGGAATCTAAGCAGAATGGTAGTTTTACTGTGATCATGGGATGTTACTAGGCTAATGGCCCTGGGGCTCTTACAAGCCTAGCCAAGAGTTTAACCCCAAAAAGAAACCTTAGTTAGCACCTGTTGCCTCTTTCAATGAGGGACACAATGTGGTCAGAAGCCATGTTATTTGGGTGATAGCAAATTTTTATTAGTGATGTAGGCCAGTAGTTGAGAGTGAATGCATTTTTTAAAGACTTTAGATAGAGGGGATAGTATAGCTATGGAGCTATAGGTTCATAGGTAGGTACTAGGCTATCTGCCCAAAGGCATTTATAAGCCTAGCCAGAAGGTGTTGGCTTTCGCCGTCCCCTTAGATTAGTTCCCTGTGCCTCTGTCCAGCAGAAACACTGAAGTGATCCCCTGGGTAAACTTTCTGTTTCCCATCCACTCGTCAAGGTTTCTCTTGAAGAGTGTTAGTGAGGAGCTCTGCCTAATGTAGATTGGAATCTTGTTCCAAAGCATGGGAAGTCTCTGGGACAGGAATCTGTCCCTCCAGCACATCCTGTTTATTGTTGTGGTGAGGTTTAGATCCCTAGAGCATGTGGCTCGAGGGGATATGGTTTTCTTTAGGTGAAGCATGTCCATCAATTCTGGGTTGGACATGGCCTTGTATGTCAGGCAGAGATCACCTCTATGTAGGCGGTATGCAACCGAGTACAGCTGGAGTTTCTTCAATCGAGCTGCATAGGGCATCTGTTTGAGGCCAGTGATCCTCTTGGTGAGGTACTTCTGTGGTCTTTCCAGCTGTTGCAGGTGTCTTTAACAGTACATCCCAAATGGGCAGTTGTACTCTGTGATGGGTTTGATGAGTGATGAGTAGAGAGGCACAATGACCTGTTTTGATCTGGATGCAAACCCTTTTGTGATTAGGTGGGCCACATAGAAGGATTTTCTAACCGCTTTGGCAATGTGATTATCAAAGGAGAGATTACTATCTACTTGGGTCCCCAGAACCCTTATTACATCTTCCGTATTTAGGGGACTACCACTTATGTGGTAGTTTATGGGTACTTTGTTTTTTCCAAAGGGGATGACTATGCACTTTTTGGCATTTAGCTTGAGGCCATGACTTTGACGCCAGGTATCTGTCTCAGTGAGACCCTTTTGGAGGATGTCTGTGTCAGCCGGAGAGTCAATTATCGCCCCTATTTTGCAGTCGTCTGCGAACTTGGTCAGCCATAGTCCTCCTGTGCTTGCCTGTACCTCTGAGAAGTATATGCCAAACAGGAGGGGTCCTAGGACTGAGCCCTGGGGAACGCCACTTGTTACCGGTTAAGAGTCGGACCTAGCTCCCGCAACTCTCACCATGTGGGTTCTGTCCGTGAGCCAGTTGGCAACCTATCTTGTGATGTAGGGGTTTATGTTCAGGCTGGTGAGCTTGTCTATAATACCAGAATGGGGAATGGTGTCGAAGGCCTTTGCAAGGTCTAGGTAGGCTGTGTGTACCACCTTTCCCTCATCTATAGCCTTGGTAACTGTCTCAAAGAAATCCACCAGGTTTAGGAGGCATGCCCTTAACAAAGCCGAACTGGGTAGGGTCCAGTGTTTGGAGGTTCCCAATGTCTCTGTTAATGAGTTCCATGATGATGTCCTCCATAGCATTGCAGACCAAGCTAGTCAGGCTTATAGGGTGATAGTTCCTGGAGTCTGTTGCAGCTCCACCTTTGTGGAGCATAATAACCATTGCTGTGCACCACTCTATGGGTACGTAGCCTGTGGAAAGGCTGAGTTTGAACAGTGTCTTTAGGTGAGGGGTTAGTTCGTCTTTGAGCTTGTGTAGGAAGCAGCCTATAATTGATGATATACACACTGGCAGTGTTTTTTGTTTTGTTATCAAGAAAATTTTGAAAGCAAAAGGGCTGATAAGGCCTGTGCATTATTAGAAAGGACTGTGTATGATTAGCTAGTGGGTGAAAATAATGAAGGTACTAGAGTTAGAGTGGGTGAAGTGTTAAAGGGAACACGTTTTAGAAGCAATCAACAATAGCATAGGTAGAGTGGGTCAAGTGGGGCAACAGCCTCAGGTGCAAAGTGTTGGTGGGTGGAATCAGCCAATCCCGATCATTTTTTAATGTAATACCGACTTTTAAAAGCAGGTATTACATTTGCAGTCAAATCTGAGCACTGTAGCACTCCATGTGGTCTAGACAGCAGCAACAGCTTGTTACACTGAAGAAATGTTTTTTTTTTTTTTTTTTTTAATAAAATATGTTAAAAGAAAGTTGGGGGCAGGGCACAGAAATAGAACCTGAAAGGCTGGGCTGGAGGGAGGGGGCATGTCATGCATCTGGCCACCTGGTTAGTGTGCCAGCAGTAGGAACTTCCATTTTTTTTTTTTTTTTTTTTTTTTGCTGGGGGTGGGTGGTTGACTGTAATAAGCTCATCAGTTATGGCTTATTTTTTTATTAATATTTTTCTTTTGCTCTTAACTTGAAGAGCTGAGGGGGTGGGCACTGATTTATTCCACCGGCCCAGGTTGTTAATTGAACAAGCTATGCTTCTGGTAATTAATAAAAGAACCTATATATATCTCCAAGATAAATGCCATTGTTATATTCAGTTTACCATATGATTTCTCTTTATTCAGAATCATATAACCCACAACCAGTATTTACCAATACCTGAACAGTTTTACTAGCATCTTCTAGCCATATACGTGGTTTTGTGAAATTGCTCACTCTCCCACTACTGTACTTCTAATATAAGCCTTATGATAACCGTATATTTAATTGTCTATGAACCTGCTTTATATGCCACCTCTTAACTACAATAGTAACATTTTCTGCTCTACCTAGTTCCTTCCTTCACCTCCATTTCTTTGAATTTTTAAACAGTAACCATTTGATTTGTTTTATATTTGATAAATTCATGTTTCAAATATATGTCTTCAAATGCTCAGTGTTTAGCATCTACTAATGTACAGGTATCTTTCATACTGTAATACAGGTATGCACAGCTTAACGTCCTGGATGGGTTGTATCCCACAGAACATTAAATGATGAGGACATTAAGTAAACACCATATTCTTTACATCATGGTTCACTTAACGTCTTTCTGCACAATGTCCGACCACATTTACGTCTACTTAGTACAGTACAGATGGAAATATGGTTAGAAGTTGTGCAGAAGGACAGAAGGTGCACAGCTATAGTTTTCTTTATTTCATATGAATGTAAACTAATTAGTAAATGCATGTGTAATTGTTAATGTACATTACTTAATGTCCATGTATATTACTGAATATCTGATTAAAATTATTTGTAATGTGTTGAAGCTTTTCTTTCCAGGCCTCTACTGAAAAGGTTTTTTTGACTAAACCCAGTCAGACAAACTCAGTAAACAAAAGCAAAATAAAATAAATAAAACAAACTAGAACATACATACATATATACATACATACATAAAAGAAGCAAGAAAGCCAAGTGAAAAGTTAAAGTACTGTGCTGCCACTCTGACTTTTACATTTTCCTGTAGGGCTACTGAACTTCATGTACAACTAGGGGAAGGAAGCTGTTGTATGTCCCAAAATCATGGATAAAACCTTAATGTACTTCAGTTCATGTCATATAAAGGTAACCCTTCTCAGTGCCAGAAGTCTGAATAATAACTTGTCAAGCTTTGATGCTCTCCAGCAATGTGAACACATCCACATCTGTGTCATAACCAACATTTGGTTTCAGGGTAAAGATAACACTCCTTCAGTATGTGAGCAGGCATTCAAGTATGAGTAAAACGGCAGGGGTGTTACCAAATTTGTCAGTGTCCATATCACTGTTAGCCAGGTTCCCAGAGACCCTCAAACTGAACTCACAACTTAACTACAACAAAATAAACTACCAACGTATTGCCTATTCTAGGGTGCCAACCTTTCCATTAGATAACCATTCTGCTTGTAGTCTGAAAAATTTCTTCTTAATAGGTGATTTTAATTACATATCAATTAAGTGGTGTTTCTATAAATCTAAGGTTGTGCATACCCAAAGATTCCTGGACTTATCTAAATGATAATTCCTTACAATAACTGATAAACAAGCTCAGTAAATGACGTAACATTCTAGACCTCATCATTACCAGCATAACCCTCTCCTTCCAAAATATGTCCATCACTAGTTGAATCTGACCATAAATTAGAAACCTTCACAGACCCCATACTTGGGCACAAATCTTAATCGTTTCAAGAGAAAAAATGTATTGAAACTGTACAGTGACAGCCCTGAACTTACTTCCAGTACTCACTGCCCAGGGAAGCAGCAGCTGCTAGTTATGCCTCCTAGCTTTACTTCTGCTTAGAACAATAGTTAGACCAAGCATTACCTATGATAACCAAACATAATGGGAGGTTCAAAAGCAAACCAACATGGTGGTCAGCTAGTAGTAAAACTCTTTATAATAGATGAAAGCTATAATCCTACAATACGTATAAAGATACCCACCTTAAAGACTCCAACAAAGCAATTAGCAAAGAAATAAAAGCTATCATTAAGAGAGCCAAAGCCAAGCATGAACTAAAATTGATGGCCGTGGTCATGGACAACTGTAAGTACTTCATTAGTGATGTTATCTAAGAAACAAAATCCAGCAGTGCTCTGAATTAATACAAAATTATATCATCTACTCTGATCCAAAGGACAGAGAAATATACTGGAAGATAAGCTTAATGCAAATTTCACCCCAGAGACAGCTTTCAAAACTCTGCAAATCCCTGAGTTCTTAACATCACCTAGGATCTTCAAGAAGCATATCTTAACTGTGCTATCAGAAGCCAGAAATACCACATCAATGGCACCAGTCAACATGCCTTGTTGTATAATAAATAGCTGCAAACATGTCATTGCAGCACCCCCCCTCCTAAATATGTTCAAATTAAGTTTAGCCACTGGGTATGTCCATGAAGCATGGAAGGTGGCAGTTGTAATGTTCATAAGGGAGGACCCATCCCTGATCAAGGGCACTATAAACTAATTAGTTTGACTAACTTAATCTGTGAGGCTATGAAGCTTCATTAACTGTGAAATCAAAAATGTTTTATAGTTTGACTCTCAACAATTTGGTTTTATAAAGATGGAGTCTGCTCAACCTGCTGAGTTTTTTCAAGAAAGTCACAAAAGCTGTGGATGGAGATCACCAGAGGTGTAGCTAGAGTGGCTGAAGGAGGTAGCCCTTCTGGGAAAAAGATGTCACAATATGCAGTTCTCAGTATCAGCATTCAGTTTCTGAATTATGATACCGCATTTGGCAAAGCACTTAAGCATTGTGTGTGTGGTCTAGTCCAGTACTGTCATTCAGAAATAAATTCTGCTAATGCCTTTTCTGTTTGTGCTCAATGTTGTAGTGTAGATCAGAGAGAACAGATGTGGCTTGCTCCTTAGGTGAGGAGCACCAGGTCAAGGAATGGATCTTATCTATAGCTATATAGATATCGATATAAATATATAGATATAGCTATATAGATTAGATATAGATATGTAGATATAGCTTAGATATAGATATATAGATAGATACAGATGTATATAGATGTAGATATAGATATAGATACAGATATACATATACATATATAGATATAGATATACAGATATAGATATAAATATAGATATAGAAAAACATATATAGATATAGATATATAGATGATGTATAGCTATAGCTATTGATATATAGATATATAGATTATATATATATATATATATATATATATATATATATATATATATATATATATACAGATATAGATATACAAATATACATATAAATATAGATAGAGATATACATATATAGATATATAGATGATGTATAGCTATATATATATATATAGACTATATATATATATATATATATATATATATATATATATATATCTATATATATATATATCTATATATATATATATATATATATATATATATATATATATATATATATATATATATATATATATATATATATATATATATATATATATATATATATATATATATATATATATATATAGCTAGATATATATATATATATATATATATATATATATATATATATATATATATATATATATATATATATATATATAGATATATAGATTAGATATATATATATATATAGATATATATTAGATATAGCTATATAGAGAGATTATATATATATATATATATATATATATATATATATATATATATATATAGATTAGCTATAGGTATATAGATATATAGATTATATACATAGATTAGATATAGCTATCTAGATATATAGATTAGATATTGCTATATAGATATATAGATTAGATATAGCTATATAGATATATAGATTAGATATAGATATATAGATTTATAGAGATACAGATTAGCTATAGGTATATAGATATATAGATTAGATATAGCAATATAGATATATAGATATTGTCCCTCAGGTTAGATTTGAAGGGCATCAGACTGAGAAAAGGCACTCAAGGCACTGGCAGCTAGATTAGGTAGCTATGGCATGCAGTTCACACAGTCTATGTGGACATAGCCAAGGCCTTTAACACCATCCCAAATTCAGGTTTTGTTACTAAACTAAAAGACTGAAATGTAGACCCATATATTGACAGACGAATTGGGAAACGGCTAAAGGCTACTGCCAGTGTATAATTCAAGTGACAGGTATTACCCTCTTTGGTACGTACCTGCCCACACACATTCCTCAGAAAGCAAAAAAAAGTAACTAGCAGTGTACCTCAGGGATCAGTGCTGAGGCACCTTCTGTTTGGGATATAATCTGATGTCCAAATATGTAACCCTGACCGATCGCTAACAAAATTTGCTTTTGAGTGCAAGTTGGGTGAACTGGTCAGATCCCCCTTTAAGTGGCCCTACAACAAGAACTAAACATTGCAAAATAGTGGTGTACTGAAAAGGGCAAGAACGAAACACACACACGCACGCGCAGACACACACACACACACACACACACACACACACACACACACACACACACACACATATACACACATATACATGTATCATTGTTGCTTTTGTTAAAAAACTTCCCAGTACCCCACTCCAAACTGATGCAACAATCAGGGTTCTTGGACTTTTGTCAACAGCTCCCTCTTCTCAACCTTTATGTATCATCATTAATCACAAAACCACTCTTTAAAGTACAAATGATAACTAAAAGCAACTCATCCAACCTCAGCCCAAAATATGTTATTATCCTTCATTATTCACTTAATTAGATAAATCAGTGTGTATAATGCCCTCTTTGGTATGTACCTATCCACACACATAACCATCTAGAAAAGCCCCGGTGGTTCCTGACTGAAGAGATTACTACCCTAACAACCATAGGATTACAAGACAGACTTAAAGCCACATCTGCATAGTCTATCTCCAATAGGCTGTTAAGTGGTGATCTGTTTCTTGCATTCCAGAATTTCCACCTTCTTATGCAGCCAACCTTCCTGGGCCTCTTACATCTCCTTAAGAACAGCTGCCCAGACACTAGATATAAAGACATCCATTGCCATCAACACATAAACAACACATAGAGGAGATACAGCTCATCGCAAAACATTTGTTTTTCTGGAATGCACTCCCCTTGCACATTAAACAAAGTGACACCATAGCATCTTTCAAAAACAACCTCAGTGAGTGGATAAGTACCAGCAAATGTAACCTGTTTCACGCTATTAAAACAAGAGGCGCACCATGAATGTGGATGTCAGGAATGGGTAAATGGTCTTGTGTCTTGCCTTATAATTCCTATAACCCTATGAGTATAAACTGCATAGGCATGGTTATAGGGCTGTTCTGCTACAATAAGCTTAAGAGCTTTTGAAGGCACTTTTTTTTCTTATTAATAAGATAAATTTTCTTTGAAAAAAATTGTCAATAGAATTGCTATTAACTGCAATTAAACTTTAAAAAATTAACATTAACATGAGTTCTTGATAAGATTTGTTAAGTATGATTTTGTATTTTACATCATTTTGTCTGAGCTAGTGGAAACCACTTTAATGAATAATGTTAAGGATATACATGAAACTTTAAAGAAACTAATAGGGATGTGGAAAGAATAAACTGAAAGTGATGTATAATTAATACAGGGAATTACTGTTTATAGTTCAAAATGATTCCTGTTTTTTTTTTTATTTGTTTGCTGCAGATATGACTAGATACGTTATACAAAAACTAAGAAAGTAGGACCAGCTGACTGTCTACTGTTTATGTAGTCAGATTTGGATGGTACCAGTTATGTATGATCAAGGAACATAATAAGAACCCAAACAATGACCAACTGCTTGGGGTTGTGTACTTACACACAGTTAAACAATACTTCTGATGTGGAACAGGCCATATTTCACAGATGTCAGGTTGGATGAAACTGTGGGGGGTCCCAATAATACACTTTTCAAATGGAATATTTTACTGCAAACATTTATTTTCCAGTTAAACACAGTAACGAGAATGATGTTTATCACCTAATGAAATGATATCGATCTGCAAAAGGAATTTTAGTGAGTGCAAAAGCCACAGAATAACTAAATAAATGACTAAAAATACTAACAGTATATCTCAAACTAAGCACTCTTACAATAGTGGGATATAGGGCAAACTCCATTTATGCTGAAAGTGGCTCCTGCCAATTTACTGTGTAGAACTGGCAGTCTCTGAAAGAGCAATCGAACAACTGAGAAGCTTCCATTCTGCTATCCCAATATTCTGGTACTATTGCTTTCATCATCTCATGTCTATATACACTGTGCATGTCTCGTCTCACCTATGGACAAATTAAATATGCAAGTCACAACCGAATATAATTTGGATGCCCACATTTCAGTGACTGTACCTTACAAGATGCACTGACATTCCAATTTTGGCATTCTTGAAAAAATATATTTTTTACTGCAGTCTAAAAATGAAGGGATTAAGGGCATTTTCAATTTAAGAGTTAAAGTTAGAGTTAAAGTTTTGCTTGTAAAAAGTAGAAAGAGCAAATTATATGAGATATTATTCGATAAAGTCTAGCCCCCAAAGGAAAAGAATGCAGCTGAAGTATGGTTAGCATTGCTCAATCATATGTAGATATTTGCTGTAGAAAATAGATGGGCTGGGGCAAGGAGGGGATTTAGGATGGGTTCAGTGTATTATTTGTGGGTTGTTGAAGTGATTAAGGGATTCGTTGAGAAGGGGGTGGATGTAGAGAGTGTAGGAGGCTCAGAGTGTTAACCAAGGAGTTGATACAGAGGTAGAAGTTGGCACTAGAGCTAAGGACTGGGGTATCACAGCTTAAAGAAGGGATGTTAGATATCAGGGTCCACCTCATTAGAGGTAGTAAAAGACTGATGAATGCAATGGTGCGGAGGAGGGCAGCAAGAAATCACAAACTGGGATCACAGGAATGTGATAGAAAAAGTAGAAAGACTCCACAGCTTACTATCAACATTTTGAATGCCGTTATGCGAACTTTGATTGCCAAAAAGCAGTTTATCAAAGTTTCATAACAGCGAATCAAAAATGTCGAACCCGCAACAGCGTATGCTAGTGTGCATTTGCTGTTATGAGATCAACATCTTGATTGGAGATTGCATACAGTGGGGATTGGGAACTTTGCCATTTTCATCACTGTAGTGCAATCTCAGAGTTGTAATATATAAGTAGCAGGGGGTGTGGGGGTTGCACCCCTTATATGGGGAGTGCAGGGGGGCTTGCCCTCCTGCAAAACATGTGTTGAACATCATTAGATGTTAAATGTAAGTTCGAAAAATTTTAACAATTCGATTTCGAATTGTTGACATTTTTTTGTTTCGTTATTTTGATTGGTCACTATTGTTAATTTCGCAAATGTTTTTCAAGTAAGTAATTAGTCGCAAAAATGTTTTCGAAATTTTGATGGTAAACCAGACTCCACCATATGGCCAGACACAGATGCATGCCAAGATATGGGGTGGGGTGGAGTAGTCAGTAGGGTTACAGCTAGAGCTGACTTCCCAAATAAAGAGATGAGGGCTGAGAAGAAGAATAAGTTTGGCCCCTGCTGGAAGGCAGAAAGCAGAAAGAACTGATTGATTAAAGGAAAGTATCATGGATATAAGAGTAGAGCAGTCAAAACAGATGAAAGTAGGCCTACAAGGAAGAGCTTAGGGCCAATGTGTCAACAGTGATAGGTAAACCAAGTTTTGACGCTAAAAGGGGTGCAGACAAGAACTTGAAAAATGACAAAAAAAAAGAGTAGGAATAAGAGAATCTGCAACTCAAAGAGCTCTTGGGGAGCCTCCAATTGTTTATACTGAATAATGAATGACTATAAGTTACAAGGAAAAGGAGCAGTGGCTATCTAAACTATTGTAAATGTATTAGCTGGGTGAAGCTGGATAGGACTACCCTGAAGATCAGCAAGCAAGTCACTTATTAATGTATCTATGTCTCATTGTGACCTTTCAGTGCAGACATTTATAGTAGCTCATACTAGAGCTATGGAAGCTACAAATTCTTGTCATTAACTGAGCTCTAAGGTACCAGTCTTGGAAAGGTTACCAGTACATTGATGCCTATATCCTCAGAAGAAAAATAATTTTAAAATGCATTTCCTGGTTGAAGTAATGGGCAAGGCAGGAAGACATATGTTTATTATTAACTAGTCAGAGACAGGGAGCCATAGAAAAGAAAGAATGGTTCCTTACCTGTCTGAGAAAAATCAATTTGAAAAGCATGTCACTCTAAAGGAATAAGGCTGCTTCACCTGCTAGGATTTTTTTCCCTGTTGGTGGACATCCCTAACCGTTACGTGAGGGTGGAGGTTGTCTTTGCACCATTGGAATTAATAGGAAATGCTAGATTGCAGTTACAAAAGTCTTATTCTATGAGGTTGTGTTTCAGCCAACTGCTGTATGAGAGCACCTGACCATTGTGCAGCTGATAGCATATTGAAGAATTTTGCACTGGATAAGCTCAGTGTATATCTGAGTGGGGCAACTTGGATTAAATCCACAGAGGAAATGTTTGTTGTATTAAGCAATGTGTGTAATTCCAAAAAAATCAGGCTGACCATCCATACTTAAACTAACTGCACATCAGCACAGCATGTCACTCAATGCTCAGTCTTTCCTTAGGCAAGCATGTGTGGTTGATAGTTATAAAGTGGTTTCAAATTATTTCTTGGCTTCTGAGTTTTTCAAAGTATATAACATACACAGAATAAGTGGTGATAATAGTGATGAGAGAGTTCCATTGTCTCAGCTGGGAAGAACTGATGAATTTAAACCCATGATGAGGTCTTCATCTGCATTTTTTGTTTAAATAATTTGTTTAACTGTTGTAGGCTACACACTAAGGTGCAATAGCCTTTTCTGATCGTTTGTAGTCGTTTAAAGCTGTTTTAAGTGTATTTTTTACTGTTTTTGCCTTATCTTTAAAAAAAAAAAAGTCAATTCCTTGTTTCCCGCCTTTCTAAGCTGGTATAGTCCAGTTTTCAGGCTAGTGCTGAATTCAGGGATGTGATACTAGTTTCTGAGTTGTCCATACCTTACTTGGATAGAAGGAAGTTTCTCTGTTCACCTGTGAGAGAGGGGAGCTTTGAGCAACCTATCTGTCCCTGGAGGAGTGGTTCCAGCCTAGAAGTTAGTAGTTTATTGGCCATTTTGGGCTGATTTATATCGCTTCCATTTCCCTACTATAAAAAACCGCGTTTGCAAGGTTTTGCGCACCGGGCAGTGCTGGTTAGCTACAGTTAAATTATTCCCCGCTCCACTAAGTCTCTTCAGTTTTTCCCTTGAAACTAGTCTAACTCTCAACCTAAGCACTCAAAAAGCATCTTACAGCCCAGCACTTGCTCAGAACTAATAGCAAGCACTAATATACCCTGACACTGATTGCCCAGCAGGGCAAGGCTCTTTATTCACCCCTCACCAACCAAGCAACTAAGCAGCTCATCCTACTATTTAGGCATGACCAAAGGGCAACTTCAGGTGCACTCTCCAGTACAGCTGGTGAATCTGGGTATCCTGAGGCAATGTTACAACTGCCTCATGTACACAGACAACCATCTCCTCCTACCACAAAACACTAACATATGCGAGAGATGCAATTATACAGCCAAACTGGAAGCTAAGCTGTCTCCACCCAAGACTGGAACAGACAGTCAAGGTTATTATTTATTTATTTACATTTGTTGACCGGGAGAGTCCAACTGGACACAGGTCCATTTTCAGTGGAGGCCCGTGGAGAAAAGCTCCACATTAAGTATTATTTGCATTATACAGTTAAACATAGCATTTAAATATAGACATTAGTCCAGTTATTAAGGACACAAGACAAGAAGAAAACAGATGTAAAACAGCTGTAGAACATAGTACAATTTTAAAATATGGTGACATATACTAAATATGGTTAAAATGTAGTTGAGATTCATCAGTGAACAATTGATACAATCTGTTTTTGAGGTACATAACAGCCATTAGCAGTTGTTGCTACAAGAAGTTAGTATTATGTGGTAGGTAGCTGGGAACATGAGTAGGCAAGCTTGCTAAGAGTAGGTTGTTGATAGGGGGCTGAAAGAGGTAGTGGGTGGGGGGAGTGGATGGTATTAGAGGAGGGGTTGCAAGGGCATATCTGGCAAGTTTTGAAGTGTGATTTTAGTAAGGATTTGAAGTGGGTGCAAGAAGTTACAGAGGTAATTGAGGATGGGAGGGAGTTCCAGAGTTTGGCTATAGTGCAGGAGAATAATGCTTCTCCAGCAGAGTTAATGGCTCTTGTGACCTGTAGGAGGTTTTTGTGGCTGGATCTTAGTGGTCTCGTGGTTATGTAGGGTTGGAGTAGATTCTGGAGGGATGGGACTTTTAGTGGTTGGTTTATTAGTTTGTGGGCAAGTGTGAGTTGGTACCATTGAAGGAGGTGGGAGAGCTCTAGCCAGCCCAGTTCTGCTAGTGAGAGACAGTGGTGAGTACGGTAGGAAGCTCCATGTGGTGAATTTGGCGATTTTGTTGTAGCAGGTTTCGAGCTTATTTAGATCGCATTGTCTAAGGTTAGCAAATATTGGAGAGGCGTAGAGTAGGGTAGAGATAAGATGAGAATTTGCTACCAAAATTTTAACTGCTTTGGTAAGTAGTTGCTGATTTCTATATAATGCTCCTGTTTTTTTGTGCACTTTTTTAATGGTCATGGAAATGTGAATGTCAAAGTTCAGTTTGTCTATTTCTACTCCTAGTAATTTGGTGTGTTCTGTAGGATGGATGATGGTGTTGTCTTTTGCTGTGGTGTTAAAGTGAGAGCTGTCTAGGGTAAATTTGGTGGGTTGGAAGATTAGTAATTTTGTTTTGTTTAGGTTGAGTATTAGTTGGGCATCGGATAACCACGTTTCAATAGAAGAAAATGCTTCCTGTGTGGCTTTTTGCAGTTCTGGTAGGGAGTGGGCTGTGCAGTTGATGGTTGAGTCATCTGCGTATACGTGTGCCATGTGTTGTGGCTGAGGCTAGATTATTGGTGAAAATAGAGAAGAGTAGGGGTCCCAGGATGGACCCTTGGGGATCTTCTATGGAGACTGGTAGTTGGGGGGATAGGTTGTCCTGCCAAACAACTGCTTGTTGGCAGTCAGATAGGTAACTCTAAAACCAGTTGATGACTGGTTGAGAGAAGGATAGGTTATTGAGAAGAGAGATGAGTTGTTTGTGTGGGACCATGTTAAAAGCTTTAGAGAGGTCTAGGAAGGTAGCTGAGGAGAGATAACCTGCATTTTTATTTTGTAGGATAGTTTTAGAGAAAGAGAGTAAGGCGGTGGTGGTGCTATGGTTAGGTCAGAAACCATGTTGTGTGTTGGAGAGGAGATTGTTAGCAAGGAGGTGATCTGAGACTTGAGAATAAATGCATCTCTCTAATATTTTGGAGAGTGGTGAGAGAATACCTATGGGGCGGTAATTGGTTAGATCTGTGGAGGGGCCTCCTTTGTGGAAGGGAATTATGTGTGAGACTTTCCATAGTGTAGGAACATAACTTTCTGACAGAGATCTGTTAATCAAGAGTGATATGAGGTAGGCTAGAGTGTCAGCTGCAAGTTGAATGTATTCACCTGGGAGGTTGTCTGCTGCTAATCTGGTGGTTTTAAGTTCAGTTAGTAGTTTTATTTTGGAGGTAGGAACAGGAGAGAAAGAGAAGTTAGTTGGGAGATTGTTAGTTCTAGTCGAAGGTGTGGGTTTATGGAGGGGAGGTTGTGTTGTCTAGCTAGTGATAGTACGGTTTGTGTGAAGTGATTGTTGAAAGAGGTAGGAATATTTTCGGAGGAGTTAGTTAAGTTAGGAGTGGGTGTACTTACTTTACCTGGGTGGAGGATGGAGTTTACTGAGGACCAGAATTGTTTGGGGTTATGTTGGGAGGAGGTAAGGGCAGACTGGTAGTATTGGATTTTGTCATGTTTTATAAGCTTTTTGGTTCTATTGCATAGTTCTAGGAATTTTTGGCTAGTAGAGGGGGTTTTGGTTTTGCTCCAGTTGTCCCACGCTTTATCCCTGTTTTTCATTTCAGACTTCGTGGTTTTTTGTAGCCATGGAGATTGTTGGGCTCTAGTTCGGGAACGTCTTATGGGGGCGTGGTAATTAAGGATGCTTAGGAATGTTTTATTAAAGTAGTCAACTGTGTCATCTAGTTTGAGGTATTTTAGAGGTTGCCAGTTACAGTCTTTTAGGGATGAGCTGAATGAGAGGGGGTTGAAGTTAGTTTTTTTGCATATTTGATGGTAGATGATGAGTTTTGCTTTATAAAGGTGTTTTCTTAGTAAGAAGGATGGGGAGTGATCACTGAGGCTGTCAGATAAGCAGCTTGCTATATATGACTGGGGGCTCTTATTGACTAGTATCCAATCAAGGATAGTGTGTTTGTTGGAGTTATTCATCCTAGTAGGTGACTGGACTAGTTGGGTGAAGCCATGAATAATTACAGGTTGGGTGGTTGCTAGAGTAGGATTGCCAGTCAGTGTTGAAGTCTCCTAGAATTAAAGTTTCTTGGGGTAGGTGGTGGGTAGTCCAGCTGAGGAAGTTTTCACATGGAGGGATGTTGTGGCCAGGTGGGAAGTAGCAACCTATTATGTTTAGGGTTTTATTTTGGTTTATTTTAAGGTTGGTATATATTATTTCTTCCTTACCTATTTGGGGAGCTGCTAACTTTAAGATCTGGATATCTAGATGCTGCTTAAATATTATAGCTATACCACCTTGCACCACACCTCCAGCCACACACAGCCCTACTAAAACAGCACTGGTAAAAAAACACACATAAATACACAAAATCATACTCGGAGGCTCTAAATAAAAATCTCAAAAGCATCAGAGATCTCCAAAGCAGACACCCAAACAATCTGCACTTCCCGTCACAAACCAGACAACACATAAAACACAAAATCAGTGTGCTGCACAATCACAGCCCTTAAGGCGAAATAACATACCTAACACACTAGTAATAGATGACTTTGTAGTCAGGCACACTGACGTCCCACTCACTAGGCTGGACAAGCAGAAGGTTACTGTTAACTGTCTGTCGGGAGCCAGAATCCACCACATAACACAAGCACTCAGGTCACTCCAGAACAAGTACAAATATGACTCTGTCATTGTTCATGTTGGTGTGAATGACCTGAGACGTACCTCCCTGGACTACATGAAAAGAGACATGGAAGAGCTCTCTGATCATGCAGCCCAGGCTGGTATGACCCTGAGTAGCATCCTGCCCTCATCAAGAATGATACCTCAGTATAAAGAAAAAATGATCAATTTCAACAATTGGCTAAGCTTCCGGTGTCATTCAAAGGGGATCCAGTGTCTGTCAGCCTGGGATGACATGCTCGACAAGCCGCATTGCTTTGCAAGAGACGGCTTTCACCTGTCACCCCTAGGCTTTCAAATACTGGCCAAGGCTCTTGCTGCCCCCATAGTGCCTTTTTTAGGCAAGGCTCAAAAGTGAAACCCACCTCCGTAAACAGCACAATTAACAAAAAACTGAGGGTTATGCTACTCAATGCCAGGAGTTTTAATCTCAAAATGCATGCGCTCGAAGCACTCCTCAGTATGGAGAACATCGACATCTGTGCAGTAACTGAAACCTGGTACAAGATTCCAAAGAGCACCCCAGCACTACCGGGCTACAATTCATACCACATGTTTTGGCCAAAGAAAATGGACCGAAACACAGAAGGAGGGGGTGTATCCATATTCATCAAGGATACCTACACCTCCAGGTTAGTGGCACAGCATGATACCTCTGAGATCATCCATGTGCAACTAACATCGGGCAAATCTGCACTGCAAATTTTGGCCTGCTACAGATCACCCTCCATGACCCAGGTCCACCACTCCACCTTTCTGGAGACACTGGAAAACATGAAGGTCCTATCAAACACCCTGATATTGGGCGATTTCAATTACCCTACCATTCCCTGGGAAAACTACTCGAGTACAAATTCCCAGGCCCAGCGCTTCCTGGAATTCATCAACTCAAATACCCTGGATCAGCTGGTAAACTCCCCTACCAGAGGTGAAAACATATTGGACCTGGTCATCACCAACATGGGCAACAGGTGTTCCACACCAGAGGTCAACCCGTCACTGGTTAGATCAGGCCATAAACTAATCACTCTGGATGTCCACACCTCACCACCAACCCCAATTTAGGAAACCACAGTAAAAACTTTTCTAAAGCAAACTTCACCTTACTTAAGACAGAGGTGGTAAGTTTCACAGCCCCCACGCTAAAGGATAATGCTGCCCAAGATGCAGAAACCTTTACAAATGCACTCTATGAGCACCTACAAGGATGCATGGATCGTGCCATCCCTAGCAAAACCAAGACTTGCTCCTCTAAGAGAAGGAAACCAGTTTGGTGGACCCCTGCAATAAACAGGCTATACAATAGAAGGAGGGAACTAGTTCAGAAAAAAAGCAAATCCCAAGAAGGAAAGACATCCCTGATCAGTATCAGTAAGAAACTAAGGTCCCTCATGAAATCATCCAAGGCTAACTTCGAAAGAAAAATAGCCAAGGATTCAAAAGATAACCACAAAGCCTTCTTTAGCTATGTTAAGAATCTAAGTGGCAACTCACAGATTTACACTGAGCTATTGCAAAATAGCACAAAATATACTGAACCTACTGATATTGCCAACATCCTGGCAGATAGATTCAGTGCAAACTTCACCCCCTCTCACCTCCAAAAGGGCCTACAACAATACAGGAAAAGTGTAGTGTCCCAAAAATCACAGATGCACAGGTGAAAACAGCCCTTTCAAAAGCCAAAAACAAAGCGTCAGTGGGACCAGATGGTGTCCCAGGCTGTGTCCTGCACGAACTACAGAATGCACTAACCCCCCACCTAAACATGCTGTTCAACCTCAGCCTCTCCACAGGCTATGTGCCCATAGAAAGGCACACAGTACTGGTTATTCCTCTCCACAAAGGAGGGGCTACAACTGACCCTGGTTACTATCGCCCCATAAGCCTGACTAGCCTGGTCTGCAAGGCTATGGAGCGCATCATCATGGAACTCATTAACATAGACATTGGGACCCTCCAAACACTTGACCTGACCTAGTTCAGCTTTGTTAAGGGCAGATCATGCCTACTAAACCTGGTTGACCTCTTTGAGACAGTCACCAAGGCCATAGATGAGGGAAAGGTGGTTCACACAGCCTATCTTGACCTCGCCAAGGCTTTTGACACCATTCCCCACTCTGGTATTACAGAAAAACTCACCAGCCTGAACATAAACCCCTACGTCACGAGATGGATTGCCAACTGGCTTACAGACAGAACTCACACGGTAAGAATAGCGGGCTCCAGGTCCGACTCTAAATCAGTCACAAGTGGTGTCCCGCAAGGCTCAGTCCTGGGACCCCTACTGTTTGGCATATACTTCTCAGAAGTACAGGCAAACACAGGAGTATGGCTAACCAAGTTCGCTGATGACTGCAAACTGGGAGCCATAATTGACTCTCCGGCTGACACGGACATCCTCCAAAAGGGCCTTACTGAGACAGACACCTGGTGTCAAAGTCATGTCCTCAAGCTAAATGCCAAAAAATGCATAGTCATCCCATTTGGGAAAAACAAAACACCCATGAATTACCACATAGGTGGCAGCCCCCTTAATACAGAAGAGGTAATAAGAGATCTAGGGACCCAGGTAGATAGTAATCTCTTCTTTGACAATCATATTGCCAAAGTAATTAGGAAATCCTTCTATGTGGTCCATCTAATTACTAAAGGCTCAGAATTGATGGACATGCTCCACCTAAAGAAATCCAAGTCACTGCGAGCCCATGCGCTCTAGTGAGCTAAACCTCGCCACAACAATAAATAGAACATGCTGGAGGTATAGATTCCTTTCACAGAGACTCCCCATGCTTTGGACAAAATTCCAAATTACATCAAGCAGAGCCCCTCACTAACACTCTTCAAGAGAAACTTTGACGAGTGGATGGGTAACAGAAAATACACCCCTGGGATCACTTCATTGGCTCTGCTTGACACAGGATCAGTTAATTAATCAATGGGGTAGCGAAAGCCGACACAGTCTGGCTAGGCTTATAAATGCCCTCGGGCAGATAGCCTAGTACCTACCTATGAACACATATATATATATATATATATATATATATATATATATATATATATATATATATTTAAAACATTTTTGTGTCAGATTAATTTTTTTTTCAGAAAAACGTGCAGAAATTATTGGTGCATCCATGAATAAATTACTTTGGAACTTGGTTCACCAGCAAGATCCTAAAGATAGATCTTATGATAAAAATATACATAACTTAATACCCTGGTTCCTAAAGGGTTAAACAATGAGTGCAATTGGACGTATTTAATCAATTAAAATGTAATTGATTGTTAAGTTTGTTATTTAGGTGCTATGTAATGTGATGGTTTGTTGTAATGAATTGTACTCCTTGAAGGTGGTGTTTGGCCGAGGCGCTAGAGGCATTAAAGTTTTTTTATCAGTATTATTTCTGTGGCAGTGTTTTGTGCTGTGAAATGTGAATCTGTCTTGAGTTTAGACAAAGCACTTGGAAGCAGATACATGAGTAGAATTTGCACTGAAACTTAGCAAAGAAAGCTACTTTCTGAATCAAATTCATGATTTTCAAGGGCAAAGCATTCAGCACTGAGGTATAGTCAAATTTTGCAAAAGGAAAAAAGTTTTAACAATATAATAAAAATAAATCTTGTTCCTTAAGTCTGTCATTATAAATGTGCAAATGTCAGAGGTGTGGACAAATTGGCACACAAATGAACATATAGCAGTAAAGTAAAACAGCAAGAAAAGTATAGAAATAACGAATTGCAACCAATTCTGAATGTATTTTAAAGACAAAGAAGCATATAAAAGACATTCTGAACTACTAATGTTTTAGAAATATATCAGAAAGGAAGAAAATTATTTATGTCTCCATTTATTGCAAATGATAAAATATTAAACATGGAAGTAAGTACAGATACAGCAGAGCATATTCTATCACAATGAATGTTTCACATATTGTTTCCTAAGAAATATTTGCTGATTGCTACTACAAAACTTAAAAGTTACATGTGGGAGTTTAGCTGTGTTGAGTGAAATAATGGCTACCGTATGTTACAAAAAAGCTCAGAATAAGTAAGCTTCATTCTGTATTCTATACATTTCATGCAGTTTTCACCCTGAATCCAGTAAAATAATGAATTTGGTCAAGCTTTAGTAGAAGACCTGCTAGTATAGCTGAGTCTTCACTAATTCTATTAACATTTTCAAAATAATTACATTTCCTAGCCTTCTGGCATTCCATGACAAAATAACTCATTCTAGCTCAATTTATCACATCCACTACTGTGTCATCCCATAAGGTATATCTGTTATAGCTCATTCAATTTCAGTCTAACACATCAACTACTGTCCTACCTGTGCATCCCATCTTAAGGTATCCCTGCTATAGTTCATTCCAGTTCAGTGTTACATACTCATTGCTATCACAGCCTTGTGTTCTACCTTATGGTATTCTTGCTATAACTCATTCTAGTTCAGTTTAACATACCATCACTATCCAGTTCTTGTGACCCACCGTAAAGTTTCCCTGTTATGGCTCATTCCATTTCAGTGTATCACATCCATTACTATCACACAGCTTGCTCCACCTTAAGGAAAGCTTACTATAACTCATTCTAGTTTAGTTTAATATACCACTGCTATCCCAATCTCGTGTCCCACCTTAAGATTTCCCTGTTATAGCTCATTCCATTTCGGTGTATCACATCCATTACTATCACACAGCTTGCTCCACCTTAAGGTAAACTTGCTATAACTCATTCTAGTTCAGTTTAATATACCACTGCTATCCCAGCCTTGTGTCCCACCTTGAGATTTCCCTGTTATAGCTCATTCCAATGTACTGCAACACACCCAATTACAATCCTACCCCCTGTGTCTTACCTTAAGGTGTCTTTGTTATCGCTTATTCCAATTCAGTATAACATCCCCATTGCTGTCCTACTACCCCTATGCTCCACTTTAAGGTACCTCATTGTAGTTCAGTTTAACATACCACTACTATCCCACCTTGTATCCCACCTTAAGGTGTCCCTGTTGTAAATTGTTCCAGTTCAATATAATACACCCACTACCATTTCACTCCTGTGTTGTATTGTAAGGTATTCCTGTCTGGTATACTGATTTCCCAAAGGTTAAGCTCAGCCGTTACTTACATGTTGATAATACCAGCTGTCACTCTAGCTGAGGTGCTAGTACACAGAACAATGCCTTGCTATGTTTCTATAATCTATTTTTCACATAATAAACATAAATATGTGAACAGAAAGATAAACAATGTAATATTTCAAGGGTCTACTTCACGTTATCGAATTTTGAAAATGTCGAACGGCAATATTATCGCAAATGCCGTACATCGTTAAGTGTTGTTGCGGGATCGTGGTACACTGAGGATCAGGTAATTTGCCCTTTCCTCACTGTAGTGCAATCTCAGAGTTGGTATATATAATTAGCAGGGGGTGTGGGGTGCACAGCCCCCTACAAGAACAATTTAAATGTCCGGCATTTACAATCATATTGCCATTCGACATTTTAGTCTTTCGACAAGATGATATAGACGCATATGTCAACACATTACTTAAATTCCAATTTTCTATTGCTTTTATAAAGCGTTTATATCATGTCATCGAAAGATGAAAATAGCGAACGCTGTTTCATCGAACCTAAAATATCTAAACCACATAATATCGAACATTCAAAACAGCGAATGTTTTCCTTGGGAAAAAATTTGCTATTCCGAGGCAAATACACACAACACAAGCACACCTAAAAAACATCAATACATACACATACACTTATAATCCTACAACTAACCCTACACTAAACTATACAGACACTACACTACTATCTATTCACTTACCTTAGCCCAAACCCTAACCCTAAGGTCCATCACTATCGCACACTCACCTAACCCGCACCCTAACCCTAACTTACTTAACCCGCCCCTAACCCGAATTCACCTAACCTGCACCCTAACTCACTTAACCTGCCCCTAACCCTAACTCATCTAACCTGCATCCTAATCCTAACAACCACACAATCGCACACTTACTTGAACCCAACCCGTAAATTTCCACCACAGTGCTGAAAATAGCGAAGCCACAGAATCGGCCAACCAAATTCTTTCCCTAGGAAAGAATTTGGTGTTCTGCAGCTTTGCTCAAAACGGGTCGATATTAGAACTTTCGAAGATTTAAAACTTCGATATTCTGATATAGACCCTTTATAAATATACTGTTGCTCTTGTTTGTCCATATTAGGATTACCACCTGTCAGGAATTTTTTCTACGACCAGGAATCAGGGTCTCTGTCAGGGAATTCAGTTTTGGTGAATGCCTGCTAGGAATTCTGAGCCATTCTAACAGCTCACCTATTTTTGAAATTTATTTCACAAAATATTTGCTGTTTCAACTAGATTTGTTATTTACATTTAATTTATTGTGTCATAATATTCCTTTTTTTAAACTGATATCCTGGGTGGTTATGAAATGTGACTATTTTAGCAGAAAGTTAGACTAGTCCAGTACATAAAAAAGTATGAACCTTCTTTTTCATAAGTGTGAAACAGTGGAACTGTCCTCCAGTTAAATGTTATGTTCTCTGTGGCATTTTTTTGTCCTTGGTATAAATTATATTGCATATATGAATAAAACCTGAATTCAGGAAAATTGTGAAGTATAACTTGGAAGAGAGAGAGAGTGTATAATTAGAGATTCTTCTTGTCCTCTTTTTCTGAGCATGAGTTTTAGCTCCCCATGGTTATCTAGTTTAATAGTTTCAACAAACATACCAGTTGCCAAAACAATAGTACAACTATCTTTTCTCACATGCAGCATGTTTATACATTTGCTCATTTGTCGTATATAAATATTTAGTGTGTTTTTTAAAGTGTAACTAGTGTAATTATTAACTTTGAAAGAGAAGCAATACAGATTTACTTAATGAAATGGGTGGGGTAATGGGTGGGGTAGTGGGTGGAGTAATGGGTGGAGCAAATGGTGGGTCTTCTGCTTTCTTCAAAGGTGGCAAACACTACTTTATAAATAAAGCATTTAACACTGTTAATACTTTGCCAACAAAAGAAATTCTTTGTTATCATTGATAGGTGGTTTAAAACTAGAAGAAATTGTTATATATCAAAACCATACAGTATATCTATTTAAGGACCTTCAAATACAATCAAACATTATACAATTTAAATGATATCAGCATTTGACAGCTTGCGTTCTTTGATAACAAGTTACATTCTCTACCATAGTTACTTGTCATCACTGGATGCTTGAAGACTCCCGGAAAATATTACATATAAAAAATATACAATACATCTGTTAGAAGCCCATCATGGGGTCTAGAGTCCAGCAAGGATACTAAATGGAAAAAAAGTCAGTATAAATCCATGAACCGAGGTGTTTCAGGTCCAGTTGTACTACATAAATAGCTCACATTCCAGGACAAATGCCACAGTAACACAGTGATTGGTTCCTTCCACCTTTTTTCTGTGATACTTCTAGACCATATTGCCCCTGAATTCACCCTCAGGAGCATTTTTTTTCAGGTAGGTCTCACAATACCCAGAGCTTGTTTTGCACTTTAACTGCAGTACGAAAAGGTTTCCTGTTCTGAATATGTCAGTTTGCATGCATGTGTCCCTGTATTAATCTGCTCAAGTCTCTCTGATGTCATGTTATCATAGTTCATGAGAGTATCTTGCTATTCAGGAATGGCAAAGCAGCAGGCTTTTAACTAGTGAAACAGCTTTTCTCCTATTATACCTTTGGTCAGCCGGTAAAATAACACCTACTGGACCCCAACAATGTTAACAGTGTCTTTCCATTTAACAAGAGTTTTTAGATCTTTTGCATAGCTTGTGGTAAAGCTAGAACAAAAATCATAGCTAAGGTGGGGCAAGAGCTCCTGGTGAAAGCAGAGACACCAGAAGCTGTTGAAGACTGGAGGGGCAGAGGGTGAGAGGGGCACTTAGTGATGTAAAAAGGGCAATGTTTTATAAATATTTACTACCACAACACAAGTTCACTTGGAGGACATTTTAAGCTTAGCCAATTTCCCTTTTGCTGCTTGAATTAACATTTCCTGATTGGTCTTACCTATTCCATGGGTGATAATTGTATATTAGCCCTAGTGAGAATACATGTGATCATACTATAGATAATTTGAGGGGACCCATGAAAGGGATGCAGCATTTAGGAACTGCCTCTATCTATTAGTGGTGTCAGGGGCAATCTTGGAGTACATTTTCTATTACTCATCCTTAGATCCAAGTTGCATTTGAATATGGACAAGGATGAGCTTTGTTTTACTTGAATGGATAGTCTGTTCTGGAACAGTGGTAGCCTCTGTGGTATATATCCATCTCTCCACAGCATTCAGTTTAGATACCTGGACTGAGTATTTATGATTCCATTTGATTTTCTGATGTTCAGTAGGGCCATCTGTATTAGGTCGGAGGATGCCTTGTATACCAGACATGTCATCTCTAAGCACTCTGTTGAATACTGAGTATAGTGATAAATCTTTGAGGTGGTCTATGCAAGACCTATTTTTTAGGACTTCTAGCCTTTTAGTAAGGTATCTCTGTGGGTATTCCAGTTGTTGCATGGGTCTGGACAGATACATGCCAAAGTGGGCATTATACAAAATAATTGACCTAATGAGGGCTTTGTAAAGGGGGACAATAATATCTCTAGATCTAGTCATAATCAATTTGTTTATAAGCTGTGCAATATAGAAAGACTTTCTTATGACTTTGGGCACATGTTGATCAAAAGTTAGGTCACTGTACACACAAGTTTCCAAATGCCAAACAACTGCATCAGTTCTCAGGGGCCATTGTCAGTTTGGCAGTTCCCTGAGGTAGATGACTTCCCAAAAGATATGATAAAGTATTTCTTGGAGTTTAGTTTCAATTCATAATTCTGGCACCAGTTATTGTTTGGGACAAACCTTCCTGCATGATGGTTAAATCATTTGGGGATACAATAACTGCTCCTAGCTTGCAGTCATCTCAAACTTAGTCGGCCAAAGCCCTTTGGTATTTCCTTTTACTTTTGAGTTGTAAATGTCAAACACAAAAAGTCTCAGTACCAAACCCTGGGGGACCCCATTGGTGACTGGTGTCTTCCCCTGTTTTGATCTCCTGCATGCTGTGAGCAAGCATACATGTATCCACTCTTTGATTCACCTTCCTGATTGTATTAACCTAATTATATTAAATTATATTCCTTGTATAATACAGCACCACTTGTTACAATGTGTTTTCATTTTGTAGCTTGGAACAGTCTTTTAGTAAGCAATGAAACAAAACATATGAACCAATAATGACAAAACTACCCATTTCAGAAAGTTTCAACCGTAAAAGGCCACTCAGACTTTTGTCATTCCAATCCATCGATATCAGTAAATATGCAAAATCTCTGCAGAAGTAAGTCATCTAAATAATTCCACATTAAAGGGATCTGTAACTAATGAAGAGGTTGCTGCTAGCAAATAACTTTATATTTCATTGTTTCATCTACAAATAAAGTGCCTGTTGCCCCTGAAGAATAAATTGCCTATGCTACATTAAAAAAAAATAAGCTAGTAATTTTGCAATGGGGAATGGATGGCAAACTGATAACATAAAGATAGTAACTAGGTAAAGGAGGACATTCATAGGACTGCAGCATCCACTCCCTTTAAAGTACCACACAGTACAGTATCAGCGATCCATCTGTATTCCGTGGGAGTAGAACCCACAGCCTTCTGCATCAAAAGCAGTATACTACCTGTTGTGCAACTAACAATGCAAACAGCTTAGTATAAGTAGAACTAAACTTCTATTCCCCTGAAGCTCTCAGCTCCTTGTAAAATCCACTTGACACTCAACTAAATCTCTCAACTTCGCAGCACAAGAAATCTGGAAAAAGCCAAAATTTATTTGGGGGCAAAGGCCCAAAACCTGGGACACATTTTAAATAATGCTTGTATAATCTTAGAAAGTTGCTGGAATAAAATGTTTTGTATCACCCTGTGTTTCCTGAAAGATAGAAAGACTGAAACTTAAAGGGCTATCATTATTTACAATTCAGTTCTCACTGATGTGCCAGAAAACCAAAAATTTTAAGAGGAACAGACCAAAAGTATGAGCCGAATATTCTGTGAAAATCTGGCCAGTTGAGAGCTATGAACTCAACTCCCTGAATCACAAGTGGTGGTATGGGTAGAGAATTCAAGGTCTTGTTTGATTCTGAGTAACACTAACCACCAGGTATACCTAACTGGAGTATCTTACAAACACACACACACACACACACACACACACACACACACACACACACACACACACACACACACACACACACACACACACACACACATACACATACACACATGGGAGCAGCATACCTCCTGCAAATAAAAGAACAAAACTCTCCTTACTGGCATGACTCTGGCTCTGGCAGCACTAACAGAACAGCGGCAGCATAAGTGCTGTATCACAGAGCAATAAGAGAACAAATACAGCTAGCTTAGTTAAACTTCTGTGTGCGAATCCATGTTAGCATAAAAACTTCTCTTCATTAATTTTTCCCAACAGGTCTTGCAGCTTTAAAAGTGTGTGTGGGGGGGCTCTTCCCTCCCCCTGGCTTTGTGGATACAGTGCCCATGGGTACCAGCTGTCAGGGTCATGATTGACAGGTGCTGGTGATGCAGGGGTTTTGTATCAGCACTGATCTATTAATATTTTATTCTTATAATTCAGTAGTTTACATATTAACTACTTGTCTAAACAGGTTTCAGTCAAGCTTTCAGGGTTAATTCTGTCAGCTGTCTCTTCAACTCACATGTTGTTTTTCAGAGAAGCTACTGGAATTACTATTTTTATAAGCTACTGGATCATCTCCTTCCACAAACACAGGCAGGCCTGATATTCTAGTTATCAGCTAATTCGTTAAGGTGTTCTTGCTCATCCAGTTTTGCAGCTAACGTCTGTCACTTAACTTCCATTCATTCATGCTAAGCCTGCTCACTCTACAAAAGTGAAACCACATAGATGTGGAGTACGACTTGTGTACTTCTAGTTTCTTTTCTTACCTCTGCTGTTTCCTGTAGCACTTGCTACATTAGCTATGTTAAACCAGATAAGATGCTAGTTACATCCAGAATTCTCCTCACATAGACACACCATACCATCTCTGGCCTGACTGTTGCTCTTCACCTCATTTCTGTCTTCCAGCTTGCAGATTAACAAAGGATCAATTAAGTCACTTTTCACCTCTGTCTATCCACCCATCTGTCTGTCTGTATGTCTAAAAAACCTGAAAGAATTTATCCTCTAGAGGTTTAGGATGAGAGGCATGAAAAATATCATGAGCTGGGTTAGATAACCTGCCTTTTTTGTTTATTGGTTCATAGGTTAGTACTGGTAATTCTGCATCAGAGCAGGTAGCCTGAGCCTCCAGCCTGAAGTGATGTTCACAAGTGCCGTGGTTATAGAAATTAGCTTTAAGCAGGAAACAAATTGCATTTGTGCTAAGATGTGTCACATGAGCCATTGACACAGTTCTGTTTTAAATTATTTTTGCCTTTCTGTCAATGTTACAAGCATATTTCAGCACTTTTTTAAAATATTTTCCAAATCATTTTATGTACAATTTTGTATTTAAAACAAAAAATGTCTGCACACGTGTGCAGATTCACATTAACATTAATTAGCCCTGAAAGATCCCATCAACTGGATTAAACCATACTAGGGCAAAAAACTACTCTTAGAAAGGGTACTTCCTGTATATTTGTTCTGCGAAATACTAATATTATAGAAGGGTTTAACAGTGATTTTTCGGTACCAGAAGTGGAGTAGTGTTTGAAGATGATAAAGTAGGTTTGCAGTGTTTTAAATATCTTTCTGTGATTCTGGAATTATTTAACCCTGCATGTGTGAGCCTTACTTGTCATAGACGGAGAGTACAGTGAACTCTTACTGAAGTGAAACTGAAAGGATTCTGAGACCATGTGGACAGTCTGACACGCTGGGTTATAAACTAGTTGTATACATTCAGGGGATTTTTTTAAAAGTGTATTTATTTATACAGTCAAGTATAGTTAACCCATAGTGACTTGGACCAAAAGATGAACAATTTACCAAAAAACATGTCTCACAACAGTGTACACTGATTCAGCAGATGCAGAATTAGCATTATATGATGTGCTACTGTTATTCACCTGGAACATGGAATAAAGATGCTCCACAACCTACTACCTTAACTGCTTATCATACATACATACATACATTGTCCATACATGTCAAGCAGAGCGCCTCCTTGGCCCTCTTCAAAAGGAACATTGAAGATTGTATGGGAGATAGGAAAATTTTAATTCACCCCTGATAGACAGGGGTCCAGGGAAGTAAATATTGTAGGAAGAAATATCCAGGGAATTGTTATGGCTAGGCTTGTAGAGGCCCTAGGGCTGATAACCTAGTACCAACCTATGAACATGCAAAATTGTTTTTTTATTATAAAGATAGGAGGAAGAGGTAAAATATGCACTACCATGAATTACAGTGAAGCACAAACAGTTGCTAATACAAACTAGGAGTCAGAGAAATATGTTATATTAATTATAGGTAATGAATACTGCATCTGAAGATAGGTATCACAACATCAGTGCAGTGCAGGTTATAAGACTAAAGTTTCCTACTTCCATCTACTGCTAGCAGCTGGACATACTTGATGACCTCATTTAGGCATTAAAACTACTAGAAGTTTATTACCATTTTCTTGATTTCTTGAACTGAAAGTGGGCACCCACACCGCTGTGGAGGACCTCTGTAGCTATACTTAGAATTCTTTCGTTTGTTTCTGAGTGTTGCAGGCAGATGCTTTCACTTCTCTGAAGCCATAATCTGGAAAGGTATGTGCAAGTAATGTATAGCTTCCTTGTTAGCTACTTAATAGGCAGTATTAAGTTCATTGCTCAGTTCACTGCAGCTAGCTTCACTGTATAGATTCACTGACATGGACATTTCAGATTTTATTGAAAGTAAAGTTTATTTCATGCATTAATATAGGGAATATAACACAGGAACGACCACACCAAACTAATTTATAAGGGACTGGGTAACTTAGACCCCATTAAACAAGACTCAGCTGTATAATTATTAATTTATTTTACAGATAACATGTATCACTGCTTGTGTATGTGAAGATTAATATTATTTTTATTATGGTTTTGGCTTGATGTTCACTTTAAGACATTAAGAGATGATATACATATGGAATGTGCATGTATATATGAAGTTATATGCATATATCCCTGTCTATATTTAGAAACATTGCTAGGATGGGGCAAAGGGACAGTTACCCCGGGCAAAATGTGTTAGGGGCACGATCATCAGATGCCAATTAGTCAGTAGTGCTGTACTGGTATTTATTATTATACCAGCATTTCTGAATACTAGTATCGATATTAATTCAGAAATTCCTATACTGCTTTTGCAGCCTGGCAGGACTTAAGCAGTGTTTGCTTCATTGCACTTCTCAACCTGGATTTCAGGAGTACAGAACAGACCTGGCTAATCAGTGCAAGATGAGGGAATGGGGCAGACTTTTTTTTTATTTTTTTCCCTCAACTTGAGGGATGCCAGATCATGCAACAGTACTGGGTGCTAAATGAGTCAGGTCTAATAGTTGTTTCTTGAAGCTCTTTACAAGTCCTGTGTTAGAATTAATAGTAGTGGTGATTTAGAATAAGAACATTTTTTTCTGAAACATGGTGCTTGACTTAGCATTGTGCTTTGCCTTTTTTTTTGGGGGGGGGTTAGGCTTCCCCCCTCATCATAATACTGGCCCAGAACCCCAGTACCTGTCCACACCAGGTCTACCAGATGCTGACCCTCACTCCTGGACTAAATCCAGTGTATATTGCTCATGATGGCCTTGTTTCATGACCACCCCAGTGTATATTGCTTTGGGTGGTAATGGAACAAGGCATATAGTGACTGAACTCATCTGTGCTTCAATCTGGGGGTTTACTTTTGTCCTACTCGTTTCAGTCCCCCCTCCCATATGTGAACAATGGTTTAGCCTGGGAGGGGGCAGGCATGCAATGGAAACTTGTGGCACATTGCCCTGCCTCAGCAACTGCACAGCCCTTTTAACACCTCTTGTAGTCAACCCTACCATGTGCCATCCCCAGTCTCCACGATGGATTGACATTGTGAGTGCCCATGGACCCACCCAGCTGCCCCTGGGAGGGAAAAAACCCATCCCTCCCTGTCCCTCGATCAATCACCCAAGCCACTAATCAAACTGAGTCACCTGACAATAGTCAGGGCTTTATCCCTGTACACCACTGGACCGGCTTAGCATTGTGCTTTGTTATTGCTAATCCATCTGCATTTTTCTTGGTTATACTGCTGGTCTGAATGCAACTGTTTCATGCTCTCATGTGTTACAGGCAGTGTTTAAATGTTGTAAGAAAAGCATACTGTATATTCTAATATGGGGAATTATGTAAACTTTTCAACAGAATCATTATAGCAATAATGTGGTAAGGAATAATATTGCTTTTCTCTGGGAAATGCAGAAATAACTTCATAATACTTGGTGTGTGTGTGTGTGTGTGTGTGTGTGTGTGTGTGTGTGTGTGTGTGTGTGTGTGTGTGTGTGTGTGTGTGTGTGTGTGTGTGTGTGTGTGTGTGTGTGTGTGTATATATATATATATATATATATATATATATATATATATAAAATATAGCTGTAATTCATTATAATATTGGCCACAAGACCCTGCCACTAAGTTCAGATATACTTTATTTCAATAGTGCTACTGTTATAGAAAGTGTTCTTCTAAGGTAAGGTGTTAGATTGGGGTTTGCGCAGCCTTTTCCAGAAATGAGGAATACTTTAGGTTAGGTACCTGTCATGTTATTTAGAGACTGATGTGACAGTATAAGTTTTAGGACTCTAGCGTGGGTGCTTAAAGATTACTGTGTCATCCATAACGTGGAAGGCTAAGTAAAGATCACTTTTCGGGACGAGACTGTATGATACTAAGTAAAGGAACAGAGCTTTTAGTCTTATCAGAACAGCTAAGGTGATTGAGATATGAGATTTTTTTTGGTGAAGGAATGTTAAGGTCTGTCAAGTTGTTTTAGGGAGGTACTTGCCAATTGCGTGCATTATTTTCAAAGATGAGGAACAAAGTGGGATTTTATCTTCTCTGAACCTTGAGGAGATACCATGAAGGATAAGTTGTGTGAGATAGAATGAATTTATAATCACCATAGAGACATGGTAGGCAAAAGAGTCTGTTATCCACATAGGAACTCAAGGTCTTTATCACTGTGTCCAGTTTTAAGAAGAACATTATCTATTTCTTTTAAATACAAGTTCAAACACCTGAAGAAAAATGTAATCACTAAGGAGTTAATGAGCAACAACTGCATACTTTGGTTTACACGTAATATATGAACCTTCACTTCCAGGATTTTCTTTGAGACTTGTCCTTAAACAGTAGGTCACTATGTGTAGATTTCTGAACTAACCACCAATGCTTTTCTGTGAGAATAGACTTCCACAGCTATACTAAGCGTTTTCATACTTTGCAACCATAAGCTGATGCCCAGACATTGGATTTTGTTCTAATAAAGTCCCAGTGGGGAGAGTGAATACCCTGAGAGCTTTCAATACACAATTTTTTTTTTTTCTTAGCATGACTCCATCTCAACTTTCCATTTCTTACAAATTGCGTAAAGCAGTTCACTAGACAATGGAATAGATTCAAATTTCAAAATAGTTTCTTGACATTTGCACATTTGAAAAAAACTCTTTAAATTGCTAAAATCTAAAAGTTGGAACATTGCCACTTCTTATATTGTATGGTCCTGTTGTAAATATTTTCCTGAGACATGGAATTAGGTATGTGAGGGGAAGGAACATACTGTCTCTGTCAGTGGAAATCTTAAGTGATCAATAACAGCTAACATGAATTTTGTTATGAACTGGCCTGTAGAAATCAGTATCAAGGATTATGATATGGTCTGTGATCATAATCAGTTTATTATGTGTTTTGAAGATATAGATGCTAAGAAATTCACTTTGTGAACAAAACCTGAGAGATGAATCTTGGCATCCATGTTAAGAACACATTTTAGAAACTTAAGGTTGGTGACTTGATGATAGTAAACGTTTGAACTTTTGGAAATCATAATGCCAAGTTCTGTAATGTGGAGACTGAATGGAAAAAAATCTGCAGTTTATATATATATATAAATATACAGAGTATATATATATATATATATATATATATATATATATATACATATATATATATATATATATATATATATATATATATATATATATATATATATATATGTATATATATACATACATACATACACACACACACACACACACACATATATATATATATATATATATATATATATATATATATATACATGTACACACACACACACACACACACACACACACACACACACACACATATATATATATATATATATATATATATATATATATATATATATATACACATGCACACACACACACACACACACACATATATATATATATATATATATATATATATATATATATATATATATATATATATTAGATTTATCATCATATGGTCGAGCACACAGTGGTCGAACCTGTATATGTGTGAATTGTATTAACGAATCCTGTCAGAATGTCATAAAAACACAGAAATCGGCATTTCCGACCACTCTACATCCAAAAACAAGTCCTAACATGGGTCAAAAAGGGGGTGGGATTTTATGATTCGCAACATCTGCATTCACAATTGTGGGATGTTGCTGCAATCCTTTTGGACATATGCACTCGACTATCCACGGGTCAACCATATGATGGTAAACCATATATTATATGTACCAAGTACAAGAATGCCATTTCTCAAAACATTTTCTTTTCATCAAGGTAAAGTAATCTTGGAGTTAGCATATATAAGTTTAGGGGGTGTTGCGGCCTGCCCACCACATCAGGGGTGCAGTGGGGCTTGCCTCCCTGCAAAAAAGTAAGTTCAAAGGAGCAGACAACTGTTTTATATTCACTCTTCTCCTGTATTTTCAATCTCTTTATTTCCAGCATTATCAACCACACAAACTTGGAAAATGTGAAACCAGCATAGAAAAAACTTCAAGAAAGTTGCCACGACTCACTAATTAAGAATCCAAATTGCAAAGTCCAAGATAAAAATTATATGAACTTCTTCATATATTTTATGTAGATGAAAGCACTCACAATAGATTTTTATCTTGGACTTTACGTTTTGGATTCTTAATTAGTGATTCATGGCAGCTTTCTTGAAATTTATTTCTATTTCCAGCATTATGACACTTGGCATTATTTGTTTGTAGTGCATGGAGCTTTATCTGCTCCTTGTACTGCTAGTTACAGGAAAAACTGTAGGAACACAATGTGTTTTACTGGCTTTCAAAGTCTTTGAAAGCCTATAAAGCACTTAGCACTCTTAATCAGACAGCAGGCAGAAAGAAAACAGTGTCCCTCTGTAGATCTAAAAGCTTTAAAAGCTGTTTGACAGTTTGTTCTGCCACTCTTTGTAAGTGTAGCAAAATGAAATTCTAACAGCTTTTAAAACCTGTTTTACCTTCTACTGCTGTTCTTTGTTGGCTAGCATGATCATTTGTAGTTGCTAGTGCAACACTCCACCTTAACAGCCCTTAGGCATGCTTAACAAACTTTGTTAAACTCCCTATGTCTTGTTATGATCAAATCTCATGCTATGTTTCCGGAGTTTGAGTGTAATCATGGAGCTCCAGATACTACATGAAAATTAGTCCTCAGTTCTCATGAGAATTATAGAATCTGTATTTAGACCGTATTATTTTGGTCTGCAAGTCCAGTGTTTGTTCCGGTCTAGTTTTGTTTTCTCTTTTGTTCTAGTATATTAAAAGTTCATTTTAATATTCAACCTTATACCTTCTTAAAAATAGCCTTCATGTGGAAGTGCTGTTATATGAACTGCATGTGTAGAGCCTTTTCCTGAATTTACTTAATTCTGGTTTTAGTTATAGCTTTTTATATAATTTATTTCTTATTATAGAGTACCTGACATATGATAGACAATTAGCTATTCAACTGTTATGAAGTTTAAAATGCAAAGTGGAACATGAATAATTAAAAAAATAAAAAAGTAAAATATTTTAAATATATAACATGTAAAGTACTTCGAGCATTTTATGGGTGATTATGCCCCCCTAATCCCTGCAAACCATGCATACTTAGAGCTTAAGCTACTATGGAAATAGAGGCAAGGGTTGCTTTTCTCCAGCAAAACCTGCCATTTCCTTTACTACAAGGTAATATGATGGCAGAGCTTGTATATTTAGTTTGTGGTTGGTTAAGGACACAGCCCCCATATTTGAGCTATACTAATCACATATTGCTTTCTTTAATTTTTAAACTATTTGATGATTGATGCAATTTCCCAACATTAGCACATTTGCATCATTATCATACTGCTGGAGCTAGCTTGGAAAAAAGCTTTTATTTAAGTGCTATAAGTTTTGCACCTTTTTGTTTTATTTATTTTCCTTCTATTACGAGTTTGACAATAAAAACAGCCTTCATACTAATCTCCAAAGTGCAACATTGCTACTAGCCTTTAGCTGGCATTAATAACATATTGTGAAACTTTAACACAGAAGGTTAATATGATTTATAAATACGATTCATCTTGTGGTCCTAAGTTTGATTCTTCTATCACGTAAACAGTCCGTGCTCTCGTGTCTCCACAGCTGGATAACCTGGTAGCAAAATGTGAAAAACATATGTAATATAATGAAAGTATCATATGAAAAAGCTACACTTATAAAAATTACTTTTTTTTCTCAAACATCTTTAGCTACACTAGTAGCACCTTTCCAGTAGTAAGACAAATAGTATTAATAATCTACTGAATATGTAAAATCATATTGTGATAGTTGATTATATAGCTATCTTAATTTTGATTGTATAAAACTATAACATTATGCTTACAAATGACTTCTTTATCTCTTTCTATATTGGCATGTTGATGGGCCTGGAGGTGGCCCACATCATTATAGTTCACTGTATTCAGTTTGACAGCTAACATGCACAGGCACATAGGGTGACGATACTGGGATCATACGTTGCACATGCTGGGGGCATTGTACACAACGATATGACTTTGTGTAGGACTATTAACAAAAACTGAATGATACAATGGATACCACAATGCAAAGTCAACTATATTGGACAAAAATATTTTTCAATATTTAATGGATCACTAATCTTTTTAGAATATCTTTGAACATAAATTCAGATTTCCATTGAGAGCAACAGAGTCACTTACAGACTAATGAAGAGCAACTGTAATACTTCTCAGGCATAACTCAGGACTCGTCAATTCCTACATTTTCTTTTGAACTAGACTATGGCCAAGGACAAACTTCCCCTTGCAGTCTGTCAGTCACTGCCCTCCAATGCTTTTCCATGATGAGAAAAAATGTTAGCACTATAGTGAGTCTCTTCTTACTAAGTACTCCAACCACGATGAGCGTTTAACCACTGGATTTCATTCTATGAAAGTCCTGATCATGAATGGCTTACAGGTTACATTTTAGGAATTTTATAAACTGGTTACACAGCTCTTTGGCAAAGGGAATGGAACAGCAGTGAGTCTCCTATGGCACTGCTTTCTTGGTTATATGTTGAATAATCAACAGAAACATCCATTGATCAGCTGATGATTGAATCCTAACATCATTAATTTTCATTACAAATTTAAAAAGCAGTTTTTTTTGGTGGGGGAGTCAGTCCCTTCAGTACCCCCATATCCCTGCATCTCTTTATATATAAACCCTGAGACTACACAACAGTGAGAAAAAGGGGAAACGTCCAAATCTGTACTGTTAAGTCCACTCATTCAAATACCTCATAAATTATTGATATAACTGCTTGTCAGCCAAAAGTCTGAGATGGTCTTTCAGTCAACCAGAAATCACTTTCTTAAACTATATCGCACCTACCTCCAAAACTTGGTCTCACCTTACACCTCAGGTTTCTTTCTTCTCTAGAATGATGAAGGAATGATGAAGGATTACTGAAATAAAACTTAAACTCACTGGAATGAAATTATTATTTTTCTTTTTTATTATTGAGTCTACATTATCAGTTTACTCTTATTCAAGCAGTGCAGGTTTTCAAAAATAAAATATTAAATATCTATTTCTTTAGTCAGAGAGCTAGTAGTTGGTGTAAACAGCATTATGGACATAACATGGTATTTTAAGTTATTTGTTTTAATATCATTAATTTTATTTATGCCTACTTTTTTGTTTGTTTTTTTATCCCTGGTGCCGCAGCTTCATCAGCTGCCTGTTACTTGTTTCTTCACTCCACATCCCCAACACCAGCACTGTCTCATTAGTTTTAGGCTTCTGGTGGTGACTATAGGGGAAGGGGAGATGGAACAAATTCAGTACTGTCTCCCTGATAGGACAGCTCAGCAGGATGAGAAGATAGTGTAAAGCAGGTGTCTGCAGTGGCAAACTCTACTTACACCAGCCTTTTTAGGCCCTACCCCCAGTGTACTGAAGCTACTTATGGATTTTTGATGAGCAGTGAGAGTTACATATGAGGGTGTGCCCACCATAGGCCGTATAGTAAACATGCTTCAATCTGAGGTCACCAGGGCTGTAGTTGAGGCTCCACCCCTTTACACCACTGACGCTGATATGTTTAATCTTTTGCGTGTTTATATAATTGTCATTATACAATGACTAACCAGTAATATTCAAAAAGGAACACACTGATTGGTCAACCCAACTAGTTTGCCTGTTGTAAATCAGAGAATATAATAATGGAAAAAGGTCCGTTAACCCAAACTTTTTCTATTAGTATATTTCATCAAATTCTTACTTTTCTTTCTTTTTTTTTTTTTTAATAAATTTACAAAACCGAAGACCTCAACCAAACGAGGGAGATGGTGCACAGAAAAATAAGATGATAATCATAGGTTAGTACTAGGCTAATTGCCTTTGTGGGACATTTTAAGCCTAGCCATTTACCCCACATGAGAATCAAACCCTGCACCTTGTTTGCCAGGTAAACACCTTAGCCATTATGCCATTCTCCCATCCTTAGGATTGGTCAGCGTGCAAGTTGTAAATCAGACTTATACTAATGGAAAAAGGTCTGGTCGCCCGGACGTTTTCCATTAGTATAAGTCTTTTTTTTACAGCAACGGAGAACGCAAGATCTCTGTTGCTTTTTAGACACTGTCTTGCTATGTTAAAGGAGTTTAACATAGCGAGACAGCTTTAAAAAAAGTAACGAAGATCTTCCTTTCTCCGTTGCTTTTTTTTAAAGCTGTCACACTATCTTAAATGGGTTAACATAGCAAGACAGCTTTACAAAAAGCAACAGAGATTCTCTGTTGCTTTTTTTAAAGCTGTCTCACTATGTTAAACTCCTTTAACATACCGAGACACTTTGTAAAAAGCAACGGAGATCTTGCTTTCTCCGTTGCTTCCACCCACAGCTCTGATGTACTGCGTAAGCATACGCATGCGCAGTACATCAGAACTGCCACAGAATAATGCAGCAAGGAGGCATTATACAATGCCATTATTTAAGAAAAATAAGTATTTTTTTTCTTAAATAATGTCATTGTATAATAGCAATAACCCACTTCTGGGTGTGGGTAATGCTGGATTTTACCCACAGTTGTCTTTGTTTGGCCACTCGGGCTTCACCCTCGTGAACAAACCACACCAACCGTGGGTAAATCCATCATTACCCACACCCAGGCATGGGTTATTGGTATATTATATCACATTATTGTAAAGCACACTAGTACTAAACATGTAATTTCAAAATTCGAAAGAATGAGGTATGGTAAGGTAGAAATTCAAACTGAAATGTAAAGACAATAATAATAATAATAATTTACATTTTAAATATTGAACTTAATAAAATACATGTTTTAAGTTTGGCATTTTGCATAAGGAAGTCTGTGTTTTCTGTGCATTTTTGTTTAGAGCTTACTAATGTTGTCTAGTGAAACAGCTAATGGTTTGTAATGATTAGCGCACGTAATGCAAACTGATGTAGCTGAAATAACATTTTCAGTCAGTACCGGCTGTATGTTGTTAAAGTTCAGAAATAAATAGAGTTTTACTTTTAGTTTTGAGTTAAGAATAAATGCTTCAGGATGTGCAAAATACTTGTTTATTCCATAATCAGGGTTGGGAAGACTGCCTACTAAAATTGTCAGCTTAGTCTCAAAAATAAAGGAAAATTCTTCATTTATAAACCTTTTCTTATAAATTTCATGCATTCAGAACTTTGATGTTATATGGCTTTTAACAAATAATATTTTTAAATATTTTATGTCCTCGTGATCCTTGCTTAGAGCTTCACTTGAACACTTGACAATATGCCTTTTAAAGCATAGACCACCTGTACTTAAGGGTTATTGGCCTGCAAATTTGTAACATTGGTACCAGTACTCACTATCTACAGACATCCTTGTAAAGACAAATTCCCCAGCCTGAGAAGGCCAGAGAGTACTGTTGATCAGTCTGGTTTCCACAGATACTTGCCACTTTTAAACGTAACATCCCTTAACTCCTTCAGCACTTACTTTGCCTTCAACTATCTGTCAGTACAGAGGACAGAATTTTAAGACACTTGAAATATAAAGCTACTACTTAAGTAAAACTATATCTTGCATAATCATGTATCTATTTTTCATTTGTTTTTAACATAAACATAATATAAACATTTGACTAATTTGTGAAGAACCTACAAGTTAATATGTATTTTTGGGAAGAATAAACATGAGACTTAACCTTCCATAACTGTCCACCCTTTGACACTAGGGGTGTCATCCACAATTATGTTTTGATTTTTCTTAATTTGATAAAATATGCTTCAGCATTGTAATATTCATCATCTTCAGTAATTTTTTTTTTGTCATTTCTGTCTTTATAAGTGTCATTTGGATGCAGGTGAGAGTAAACATTTTGTAATCATAGCCTTTAGAATCAAAAATACTAAGACAATTAAAATAATAATACCAATTATTGTAATGATACCTTAAACCACTTCCCAGGTTACCAAATGCACTGCCAACCTTCCAAAAAGTGCTCACTGTTTTAGCTGTACTGTTCAGATCCTTGGCTCTTTGCTCCATGAAACTGGCTAACTTTTTTTGTTCATCATGATAGACACTAATATAGGAACAACAACGACTTCCTATTAGGGAACATGACCCCTCCTTGGCAGCTAGCATTATATTTAGTGCCAGCCAATTTTGTAATACCACGTCTGAATTTTAATCGTTTCTTGATTTGTCATCCTGATGTGGTGTGAAGTATGGTTTGCTACCTCCTGAAGAATTTGAGCTAGCATGGTGATTTTGAGAAGTGTCCTTTGCACTCCATACCTAGAAGTAAAGACTGAAATACTTGCTCTGCTCAGTGAATTGCTCATTTATTTCTCAGTCTGCCTGCTAGAAGGTTTTCAAAATGTTGAATAACAGGAGTAATACAGCCCACAAAGCAATATACTGACCAGTCTGTGGGCAACCAGGAGTAGGAACTATCACAGCAAATGTAGTAATGATTCTCTATCATGCCCATGTCACACCCCTAGTCATAGTTTAAGTGCAAAGAGTTCAACACACTTTCTTTGGTACTGTCATTGCATTTGCTGGTTCCCACTGGCACAGTCGCATTTCTAGCATAATGTGTGTCTCATTGGTTTGTGGTAGCAAGCTGAAGAGAAACAACCTTTGAAAAGTCAGTCACATTAGCCATGTTAGATTAATATAACTAAGTTCCTTTTCAAATGTCACTTGAGATGCAGGAATTGGAATCGTAGGAATCCCTGCCTTAGAGTGATGCAGTATATGTGAACACACCCAACAGTTTTTCACATTTAAGTCCACAGCATACTGCCGAAGAACCAATAAGAAACTATTTTCACTTGATCACTTTATAAAGGAAACAGCAACAAAAACAAAGTAAAAGTACCTGTTGTCACTGGATTCATCAAGGACTTCTGTCTGGGTTATTTTCTCCTTTAATCCTTGTTCTGCGTCTTTTGATCTTCCTTCACTGATAAAGATGATTAATTTGGGGCTTTCATATGACAAGTATTTTTTACAATATGATGAATGAATCCAAGTTGGTAGTCCTGCGCAACGAACTGCAGTATAAGTGGTGAGCAGGACCTGGAAAGGGCCTTTCCACTTCAGACTCAAATGGTGCTTTTTCTGGAAATTTTAACATAAACCCAATCCCCAGGCTGCAGTTGGTGACAGGGCTGGTCAGGAGGTTGAGGAAGAGCTTCCTGTACAGTTCTGTGGTACTGCTGCAAAAAATGAATAAGTTTTGAGCAGTAAGACAAAATAACATCATCTGTTAGAGTTACTTAATCATTTGACACAAGGGGATAGCAGTGGCGGCTGGTGACTTCAAATCAAAGGGGGGCTGCATGAGACAGCAGAATGGGTGGGGCTAATGGGGAGGGGTGTGGCCAACTAGAAAGGGGAGGAGCTATGCTCAAAACCACAAAAAAATAACTAAATACACTGCCGTGGGTGCCAAACCGTCATTATGAGAGTCCACTCAAGACAAAATGAAGTGTAGAAGAATACAAATATTTCAATGCATTGGCTGCATGACAGCTTACTTAATGTCTAGATGGAAACAAAAAGGTTGTGAGGCATGAAAAATGAATTACTTTTTTAAATACATGAATGGAATGCCAGTCAAAATCAAGCGGCACTCAACTCAAACCACTTCTTGCACTGTAGTTCTAATTATAATTTATATTCAGCTTTATTAAAGTACCAAGTAACATGCTAAAAGTAGAAATCTCTGATGCCCCCACTTGTAAAAATTTTCCTTATCCAAAAAAAGACCTGCTGCCTGACATCTATCTACTTGTTTCATGGGGAAAACATGATCAAAGTAAAAAATGAAAAGCAAACAAGAAATAAGCTCAAGATACATTGCTTAAAAGGATTACTGTACAGGTTATGGACCACACGATTGGCATTCTGTTTAGTTTATGGGTAAAGCCTGCAGAGATGACTGGAAGTCTCCAAGTGTAATGAGCTTCTTAAAATAATGTAATCCTGTCCTTTATTACAAATACTGTCATATGCATTTCAATACCCAAGGCTTATACATTAGTTAAGTATTCTCTACATGGCAACAATAGAAAAGCTTTCAATGTTGGCAATTCTTTAACAGTATGCTTATTAAAGCTTACTTGCATCTTACAATCTCAGCCAGGCTTACCTGATGGTCATTAAAGTATTGCTACTTAAACACAGAGCAACAGGCACTTTGAGTAATAAGCATAAATCAACAGTACAAAAAATATGACAGAAACCAGACCATTCTGCAAAAATCAAGGACAGATGAAAAGCCACTCTAGTACTTGTCTACCTTGGATGGGGGGATACCCTGCACATTTACACTGCATAACTACTCCTTGCCTTGCTTCGACACATCCAGAGTCACTACATGGGGGAGTGCGGTGCAACAAGTATGTCACAATTTGAAATTTCTCTGGCTGACTGTGATGACCCTGACACATTTGTCATACCTCTCAACCTCAGAGCAAGAAATCTGGACAAAGCCATACAAAGAAGTGGGACAAAATCCCAAAAACAAGGACATTTTTTAAAAATATTGCTCTTATAAATTAGAAAGATAATAGAATAGGTCTTGCATTAGTATGAATTTTCTGAATGGTATCAAATCTGAAACTCAAATGTCTGTCATTTTTTTCTAACTTCAGACTTTAATGATTTGTCACTAATTTGCCAAAAAAACCCCCACAATTTTATGAAAAATGGACCAAAAATGTGATGTAAAAATATAAAATAGCCACACAATACAGCTGGGAACCTGTCAAAGAAGGGACACTTTAATATTAGTACTGCTAACTTGAGCAGCTGACAAAATAAAATAATCTACATGCATTTCTGAAATAAAAGTAATCTATAACTATGATTACAGTTATTTCTTAATTGTAAACCCTCCATGTTTTCTTCCAAAATTGCTATTTTGCGGAGGGATTATTAGGGGAAGAGCAACATTTTGAGCCAAAATCAGGGGCAGTTGAGAGGTTTGGCTATGCCTAATTCTAAAAGGCAATTTATTTGCATGTACCTATCAACCTGTTAATGCAATAAATCTGGACAAGGCCAAATATATTGGGGGAACATATAAACAGTACTTAAAATTGCTCTTGTATAAACTGAGACAGTTGATAGAACAAGAAGTCTTACTTTAGCATGCATTGGTTATGAAGTCTGAAACTCAGTGTGTCATTATTTAGTGACTTAATTCCTAAATGATTTGCCACAAATTTTATGAGGAACAAACCAAAAATAAGAAGCAAAAATCTATTCATTCTTTGAAAATCTGGACAGTTGGGAGGTATAGTTCAGCTGGGGCTGTTTAGGTTTGCTGCCCTTCCCAAAATCATTGTCAAATGGAGCCTCCTCCTGCAGCCATTCCAATGATCAATAACTTGGCTATTTCACTCCATTTACCATAAACACTAATGTGCATACTGATTTACTTTTATGATGATTTGGACATTTTATTTTGCATTTTACAGTACAAACACTAAGACATCTGCTAAACAAACTTAGCATTAAAACTTCTCTGCCCTTGAAACTCACATTCATTGAAACAGCATTGAAACCCACATTCAAAGAAAATACATTTTACCAGTGGCAGATAAAGATTAATTCTGGGCTGTTTTCAAATCATAGGCCCCTTGCATATGAAACATACATGTGCTTTTTGATACACCTTCCTGTTGTTTTGAACATTTTTCCAGTAAACAATGAAACAAAATGCATGCACCAATAATGACAAAACTGCCCAATTCAGAACATTTCCATTATAAAAGTCTACTCAAACTTCTACAGTCCACCATTATCAGTAAATATGCTCAATTCTATAGTCCACCATTATCAGTAAATATGCACAATCTCTGAAGTAAAAAAGTCATCTAAATAATTCCACATTAAATAAATCTGTAACTAATGAAGAGGTTGCTGCTAGCAAAAACCTTTATATTTCATGGTTTCATCGAAAAATAAAGTGTCTGATGCCCCTGAGGAATAAATTGCCCATATTACATTAAAAATGATAAGCTAGTAATATTGCAATAGGAAATGGATGGCAAACAGATAACAGGCTCATAATTAGTATCTTAACGTTTTCAGTACAGCAGCATTCACCCTGTGTGGGAGTAGAACCAACAACCTTCTGCATCAAAAGCAAGTACACAACAACCTGTTGTGCTATTAACATTGCAAGCTGACATTCTATAAGCAGCACTAAACTTCTCTTCCCCTGCAGCTCTCAGCTCCTTGTAAAATCTACTCAATACTCAACTGCATCTCAACTTCGCAGCACAAGAAATCTGGAAAAAGCCAAATTTATTGAGGGGGGGGGGGGCTCAAAAGACCAAACACCAGGGACACATTAAACATTGCTTGTATAATCTTGGAAAGTTGTAGAAAATGCTGTGTTACCACCATACATTTTACTGCCGAGGTCCCTGTGCAAAACAGTCAGAGCAACATACCACTATGCCATATCAGCTGATTTGTGAAAGAGAGGAAGACTGAAACTTAAATGGTTATCATTTAATGAATTCAGTTCTCACCATAGTTGTCAACCTCTTAGCACAAAACACCTGGACAAACCCAGTAATGAGGGAATACAGCCCTCAGACATATTCAGTTCTTGCCATAGTTGTCAACCTTAGCACAAAAAAACTGGACACAGCCAATAATGGGGTAATACAGTCCCAAAAATAAGGACAAATTTAAAATATTCATCTTATAAACTTAGAAAATTGCTAGAATAAAAGGTTGTGTTACGATATATTTTCTGAAGAATATGAAGTCTGAAATTCAAATGCCTGTCAATTTTATTTAACATTTGTTAATCAGGACAATCTGACTTGGAACAAAAAAACAATGTTCAGCAGAGGCCCAGGAAGAAATAATGCAGACTGGGAGTCTTATTGGGTATCTGGAGAAAAAGGGAGAAACCAGCCCCAGACTGACTGTGATCTCTGTGTGCTCTTAAGGGAAATTGCACTTTCCTGTGTGTGTGTGTGTACTTGTCATCCTCCCAGTGTGTACATCCCCACTGTTGTCAGTAATGAGGATTGAGGCTCCTTGATTACTGGGCCAGTGCAGGGGCATCACAATTCTAAAAATACAGCTAATAATATGATCCAATGTTACAGTTCCCTGCAACGTGTATAGCAGTGCAAAAGCAATTCACTTTGTAATGCTCAGTCAGAAAAAATATCACTGGAGAGTAGCAGCAGGGTTCTAATGTTATCAAACAGCACGCGTTGTTTAACAGTACGTTATTGTTAAGAAGTGCAATCATTGCTATTGTGTGCAGAGATTCATTGCTTTGGTTTTAGCTACTGGTGTCTAAGTGCTGTAAAAACAGACAAATTAAAAAACTATTTTATTTATTCTTTTGTTGACTGAGTTAGTCCCAGGAGACTCAAAATTGCATTTATACTACAAGGGGAAATTTGGCAAGAGCATAAGGAATCTTCCCTACTCTTTTTGAGGGGTGTTGTGGGACTTTTATATCCACGTACACTACCAGTAACTTAAGCAGATCAGGCTTCAGTTTAAAATCTCACCTGAAGGGCAGCATTGTACTACAGTGTCAGCAATCAATCTACCCGGTATGGGAATAGAACTCACAGCCTTGTTGAGTGTGCTTCCTGTTGCACCAGTGACACTGCTGCTGATCCTGGAATTAACTTGTTAGGCATGCACCCTGTCCCTGGAACTAGTCTGGGGAAACCCTGGCTATACTGTTATCAAAAATGATGATTCTCAAACAAGAAGCATTTTGAGGAGAGTAAAGCACTCTAGGAAGGGTGTAAATCAAATAAAAAAAATGAAGAAGGCAGTGACAAATGAGTTTCACCTACTGGAATATCATTTTGTTTGGAAAACAATCTATGGGCTATTTTTTTGAGCATGTCATTACATTGATAAATGTATTACTGCTCAGCATCTAGTAATTAGGGTACAAAGCACTGTAGGCCATGCTGAGAAACTGTCAGAGCAGTTTTAGTTCTGTTGGCACTAATTCACCTTTGAAAGATAAAAATGAAAAAGGCAAGTCATGTTATTGTACTGGCAAGTAAACTAATGTGTGTGGGTGGTGCAGTCTATTTTGGTGACAAGGTGATTATTAGCAACAAGTTTCCCAAAAGTTTTAATACTTTTTTTGTTAGGGGAATTTAAAATTATTAACATAAAGTGGTTGAAGGATTAGAGACCACATCCCATTACAGCATGCATTTGCACTACTGTCAGTTTAGCAAGCATTGCATCATGCTTCATGGTCAAGAAGCATACAAAGCAAAACCTCTTAACCTCTACTAGATGTTGGTTGGGATTCCCAGCTCTTGTCTCCACTTCCCAGAACATCTGTCACTGCCTCACCCTCACTTGCCTAAACAAGCCTTTCCCCTATTTTACTCTGCATGTTCTTATTTCTGTCTCTTCTGGCTCAATGTTTTTCAGACAGGCCCAGATAGTACTAATCAGTTTGCAGCCTGCTGATGTCAGTTTGATTATCCAGTACTGTTTTCTCATGTGCATTTGTCTGCTGTGGGTGTCACAGTGATGCAGTGGGGTAGCACTGTAGCCTTCAGCTTGATTCTCACCTGGGGTACCTTCTGTACTGAGACACAGTCCCTTCTTCTGTCTCTTTCTTTCTCACACACACACACACACACACACACACACACACACACACACACACACACACACACACACAGTACCTAATTCTGTCTCTTTCTTTCACTCACACACATATACACACACACACGCGCACACACACACAGTCCCTTCTTCTGTCTCTTTCTTTCTCTCACAAAAACACACACACACACTCCAGCGTCCAAACAAACAATCCAAACACCTACCTGCCGCCTTTGTCCCGAAGCCCGTGCAGTCGACCGAACACCTACCTGGTAATCCATTGAACAAACACCTACCCAGCAAGCCCACAATCCAAACACCTACCTGCCGCCTTTGTCCTGAAGCCCGCGCAGTCACACACTAACAGTCCCGCCCTGCAAGAGCAGCTCAGTCCTCCTCATTGGCTCTGACTGCAGCTGAAGCAGTCCGGAGCTCCTCTATTCTGTGCGGTTGTCACTGCACAGATTTCTGGTATCTCACCGCAATGGAATGCTGGGTACCTGTTAATCCATATGCGGACTGCCGATAAAGGCAGTCTGAGTTCAAATAAATTTTTTGTTTTGCAGATTTTTTTTTCTGCTTTTCTAGGTTGGGGGGGGGGGCACAGTCCGGCAGTCCGATAGGACGAGCCACCCCTGGGGGATAGTTGGAAGAGCCATTCATGTCCCCATTAAAATCTCATAGGGGTTCAATCTCCTTGCAGTATTCAATGTACTTCTCATAATTGTTAATACTAAGGGAAGTGCCTCTGGCCATTTAAGGTTTGTTTCAGCACAAATCTTTGAAATCTTATTTTTAAGGCTCTTATTGACCCTCTCTACTAATCCAGATAACTGTGGATGGTTGGACTAGTGACAGGACACCATTCTCAGCAGCAGATAAAGATGCAGGATTTAGAACAGGATAGTGTATGACAGAAATAGATGGATCAGAGAGAAGAGTAAGTTCATATTTAGTTAGATGTGCAGTTGAGAGGGGTTGAGTTTTCCTTTTAAATAAGAGAGATAATACATAATTTGGGACAACTACTGTAAGATCATGCCCAAGCATCAGTGAAATACCTCTCAACCTGGAAACTACATCTCTTCATCTTTTTTTTTTTTTTTTTTTTTACTCCAGCCTGGCAACACCTACACTCTTATAAATATCATAAACTTACCAGTATAAGATTCACAATTTAGCCATTTGATAATCTCAGTTAGGAAATACACACACACACACACACACACACACACACACACACACACACACACACACACACACACACACACACACACACACACAGTTACTCCTTGTTGGCCTAAGCAGTCGCTGAATACTCAATCCAGTGAACATGGCTCAGGGACTGGAAAGGCTAGCCATTTAAAGGAGCCTAGCAACAACAATCTACAAGGTCTCTTCCCTGTTGGCAGATAGCAACCTCTTCTGCACAGGCCAGCCTGATGAAGTAACTCTCAAACTAAGTGCTCTCTGCTGTCACAAAAAAACATTAGGAAGCAGCTCAGTGGATCAAAACTATGCCTTCACAAAGAAGCACAGGGCCACTGGGAAAGACATAACATTGAGGACTCTAATAAGACCTCTCATTCCCTGCATGGAACTCTCATACAAGACCACAATATAAAAGAATGCATTGCATACAACCTTGCCATAATAAATTAATAATTGTTGATTACCTGTTGTAGATCGTTAAACAGTAAAAATACATTGACTGGACATAATGTTTTTTGTAAATCCAAACAAATAAAAGAAATAAAAAGTGACTTTAATTCTGAACATCTCATTCAGTTACAACCACCCACCACCTTTTAAACATCCATAAGAATGGAACCAGGTAGCAACTCAGAATGAACGGGTTGACACGTCGGATGTAGCGCACAAGACCATGGGAAAGATGCTTCATCGGAAGTGGTCATTGCCAAGTTTCCACTGGTGCAGATAAAAATATGATGCAGTTTAACGCAACTAGGAGGCAAATGTTTCATACCTCAGTAAACTGATTGCTGTTGGAAAGATTACCAAAGTACCAAAAATAATTCTTTTTCTATTATTATTGTTGTTAATATGAATGAAACTAGTTAAGTTGACAAGTTCTGACTAGTGTAAAAAGTACCCTAACAAGGGGATGCTTCCCTGCCTCTACCCTGAAAAGTACTGCACTACTTTAAGAAAAAAGAAACCAACCCTGGAGTGAGTATGCATCTGACGTTGGGAATTCCCCTTAAACGGTATATGACAGATGCCGTTAAACTGTTCTTATTTATTTGATTTAACCATTTCTCTTTGCAATTAAATCAAGTACATCTTAAAAATGAGCAACAAATAATATATATGCAAACATGCATATCTGAAGTGAATTATGAAACTTTTGGCTCCTGGTTGCATTAATATGTACTGAATGGTTTTAAATAATGAGTTTGGGTGGGTTGAGTTCTAACACAGAAAGTTTTGTGTGTTATGGAATTTCTTTTAATTAATGGCAGTGACCTTGTTTATACTACTGAGCAAGCATAGAACTGAAATGCAGTGAGGGCGGGGGAGAACCTCTCATTCTGGAGTCATTCACAAGGTAGTGCAGTACTGTTTCATTACTGCTGTGTTGTTACATTTACTGAGACAGAGAGCTGCAGAGAGCAAGAAGTGTGAGACATGTACTCATGCTAGGCTCGCGATTTGCTGCAGTGAACGTGCCATTGACTGGAGCTTCTGACAAGCACTAGCGATCATTTATCTCACACAGCAGGTTTCTGGCATGCTTCAGCTATTCCACATTGGTTATGATTGCAGACTCTGGGTGAACCCCTTCAGCAAGACAGCCTGCAATTGGACTATTGCACACACCACCTATGGTTACTGGGGTGTCAGCAAGTGAACGATCACTACTGTTTGGTAGTCTCAGCGTGGGACCATGTTTTATTCCTGTTCTGTGCACAGCAGCAATTGTAATGTGATGTCATGTGAAAGGTAAAGAAAGGGTACGGCCAGCTACCCAAGTAATAAATCCATGCTGGTAGCGAATCCACGGTGGTGGTGCTGTGGTAGCGCTGTCGCCTCACAGTAAGATGCTGTCCGGTTCGACTCTCAGCTAGAGCGTCTTCTGCGTGGAGACATGCGTGAATGGGCGTACCTTCGTTGAAGGTTGTGCGTTAGGGCTGGCAACTCAGCATGTAAAAATCAACTGACAATCATTAGTGGACTGGAGTTCCACTGTGGCGACCCCTAACCGGGAAAAGCCGAAAGATACAACAAGTAATTTGGTAGCGAGTGGCCTCACTCTGTCCTGGGCTACTGCTTGTGATGCACTTCTGTGTGGTTGCAACTGTACAGTCTGCAGGGCAAGCTGAGAACCAGCTGCTCGATTCAAAAGTCTATAGCCATCAAGAATCTCCTTCGGCTGACTCTTTTGAGCAGCATTTCTGTTTCTTAAGAAACTTGCTTAGAGATGCTATTTTTTGTGTGTGTGTGTGTGTAGCTTAGCAACCAGTAATGCTGACATATCCTTTTAAAACAGTTAACATTCACTGTGTTAAAACAGTAGGGAATAGGCTTATATCAGAATGCTGTTTATCTTTCAAAGTTTGAACACAATACATAATAACCTGAATTTCCTGAAATAATATGAGAGACATGCATTGTCCCATGATGCTGGCAATGCATGATGATGTCAGCAGTAACTTACCGTAACTACAAGTTTTAAAGAAATGGGATTTAAAGGGGCCACTTGGGAATTTGCGGCACCCCAATATTTTGCCCTCAAAACTGGGAAATACTGAGTACAGTTGAGAGGTATGATCAGTGATTGTACAAGGTTGACTAGAATGGTGGCAGTGGCCACTGCCCTTAAACATGGTAGCAATCCCTCTGCAACAGAATCAAGTGCTGTTCTATAATAAGCTAATGGACAATAGTTGTCCCCATGTTTCTGTGCAAGCAATCCCTGAGCAAATCCATTTCTTTCATGACAAATTAAAATGAAAGTCTTTCCATAATCTGATAACCCTAAAGCTGGGGCAGTAGCTAAAGCTTGCTGTTTTGCATTGAACAGAAGTGGCTCCGCTTTGCGATTTTTGATTGGCTCGTATGCCGGCATATGAGTCAATCAAAAATCGCATAGCAGAGCCTCTTCTGTTCAATGCAGAACAGCCTGCTGTTTCACATTGAACAGAAGTGACTCCACTTTTAGATTTATGATTGGCCTGTATGCTGGCGTATGAGCCAATCAAAAATCACAAAGTGGAGCCCGCTTCGCCAGGATTTTAAAAGGCAGTGCGGGACTTGGGATTGGACTGCTGATCTCAGGAAAGTTCTGCTCAAATATGTACATCTGATCGACAATAAAGTTTACTTTAACTTTGACTTTAATTTCTGCAACGTTAGAAATCCAGTGTCTGCAGTATCCTGTCATACCTAAGAAAGATTTACGCTGATGCCGAGTAGTGCCGATATGGGTCTTTAGCTATTGCCGCAATTTGAGATGGTGACATCTGCTTACTACACTGAGATATCAGATGACCAAGATAATATACCTGAGATGACCATAGCTGTAACTTTTCTCTTGACACCTTATGTCTTTTTTCTGCAAGGATAGTTAACAAATGTATTATATCCTGCTGACACTGCTGAAAAGAATCAGATGCTATTAGTAAATCATCTATATATTTCACTAACATAGATCCGCTTTGAAATGTCACATCTTTAAAATCTTTTTTTTTTAGAATTTGAGAAAATAATGAAGGAGATTCAATGTATTCCTTTGTAACTGTGCCCATGTGTACTGTTGTCCCGTATAAGTAAAGGCAAACAGAAATTGACTTTCAGGGTCTATAGGTATAGAAAAGAATGTTGAACACAGATCTGTTACAGAAAAATATTTTGCTGTAGGAGATATGCAACTCAGTATTATTGCTGGATTCAGAACCACAGGAAAAGTTGGTAATACTTCATTGTTTACAGCCCTCAGATCTTGCACAGACCTAAAAGTATCCTTTCCTGTTTTTTCACAGGGAGACTAGGAGTATTACAAGGGCTTTTAGCTGGCGCTGTTATTCCTTGTTGTAACAAGGACTGAATTACAGGTTTGATTCCCTGCTGTGCTTCTGGTTTCAGCGGGTACTGCACAACTCTAGGGAGAGGTTTGGATGGACTCAATTTTATTTTAACAGATTGTTCAGATTTTAATATACCTATTTCATTAGCATGTTTATCCCATAAGTTAGCAGATACCTGCTGCAGCGGTTTTCTCAGCTGTCTGCATGCCATCAACATGCTGTTCCTCAGCTTCTGCTAAGGCTGCTAATACTTCCCCCTCTGATTCTTTTGGAACATCCAAATACACCTCTTCTGGTGTACAGTAAACAGTATAACCCAGTTTGCATAACAGGTCTCTCTCTAGCAACTTTACTGGTGCAGTAGTACTCAAAAGGAAAGAATGCCTTTCTTCAATCAGTCCTAAAGAAATGGGGATGGGTTCTGAGACAGGATACGTAACAGTAGCATTTGATACTCCAATGGCCTTTACTTTACATTTTGATAGTGGTATCTGACTATCTGAGGTAACTTTTAATACAGACCTAGTAGCTCCAGTGTCGACCAGGGAAGGAAATTTCTTTGATTTTATTTCTATCTTAACATAGAGTCCCTTTTGATCTATTGGCAGCAGAGGATTAAGATTTATTTCTATTTTATTATTCTGACATGGTCAGTATGGTGATTCCTGACTCCTTCCAATTTGAGGCGGTGTGGAGGAAATGCAGCATATTATAATTTGGCTGCCATTCAGTCCAGGTATCTTGGACTCTCTGCATTCGTCTGTGTGGGCATTCTCCTCTCCAATGTCCTGCTTCTCTACAATTGAAGCAAGATCCTACTCTATGAACCTAAGATCCATCAGATGAGCAGGAGGGGCACTGCTAGCTGCATCTTGTTCCCCTTGACCAGCACTCTTACTAAATCCTCTAGCAATTCCTTGCCCCCTTTCCCTGCCTCTGCTTCATCCCATTGGGGCTTCTGTCTTATTGGTGAAGTGAACACCTTCTCATCAGTATCCTTTCTCCGTTTTTTCCTGATTCATCAGTATCCTTTCTCCATTTTTCCTGATTCATCAGTATCCTTTCTCTGTTTTTCCTGATTCATCAGTATCCTTTCTCCGTTTTTTCTGATGCTCAGTACAGTGTTTTGCAGCACTTAATAAAGACTCTAAGTACTTCCTCTGTCAGTCTATGATCACTTGCTTAATTTGATTTTGTACAGGGGCTTGCAGACCTTGCACAAGATCAGCTGCAATCACTGGCTTAACTTGTTCTTCTGGATCTGGTATCCCTAAATGTCTAGCAAACAGTGCTTTAAGACTACTCAAATAATCTGCAGGGGCTTCCCCTTTATTTTTCTTACATGCCTGTATCTTAGACCAATCTGTCCTAACTTGACACACTTCTGTAATTTTATTTAACAATGCTGTCCTTTTGTCTATTAGTCCATTCCCTGTGAGAGTAAAATCTATTATTTCAACCTTTTCAAGTAACTGCTTTCTCATTTCATTTGATGCGACTACCCAAAACAGATGGTTTAAATCTGTCAAAGTAGGGTTGTAACAATACATTATAGTTTTTAATTCCACCTTAAACCTTAATGGATCTTCTTTAATATTTGGCAAACATTTGGACATAGCATGCAAATGAGCAGGGGTCCAAGGGAGATGAACAAGCTTAGCCCCTAATATTTTTAAACCCAGCCACTGCGGATGCACAAGGCAGTGCATTTCTTTGTGCCGGTTCCAAGCCCGGATAAATAGGGAGGGTTGCGTTAGGAAGGGCATCCGGTGTGAAACCTCTGCCAAATGATTTATGCGGACAACATTTCATATTTCCATACCAGATCGGTCGAGGCAAGGCCCAGGTTAACAACGACCGCCACCAGTACTGTTAGCCAACAGGGTGCTGGTGGAAATTGGGCTACTGTTGGCCAAATGAGAAGAGGAGGGGAAGGCATGCCCAAAGACAGGAAGAGAGGATGAAGGTTAGGAGTGTAGTAGTGAGGGTAGGAACTTTGAATGTTAGCAGTAATACTGGTATAGGGAGAGAGCTAGCGGATATGATGGAGAGAAGGAAGGTTGATATATTGTGCGTGTAAGAGACCAGATGGAAGGGAAGTAAGGCCAGGTTTATAGGAGGCGGGTTCAAATTGTTTTATTATGGTTTGGATGGCAGGAAAAATGGGGTAGGGGTTATCCTAAAGGAACAGTATGCCAAGAGTGTTTTGGAGGTGAAGAGAGTGTCTGATAGAGTGATGTTTATGAAGCTTGAAATTGATGGTGTAATGATGAATGTTGTTAGTGCATATGCTCCACAAGTTGGGTGTGCGATGGATGAGAAAGAAAAATTTTGGAGTGAGTTGGATGAAGTGGTGGTGAGTGTACCCAAGGGTGAGAGACTAGTGATTGGAGTGTACTTCAATGGGCATGTTGGTGAAGTGAACAGAGAGGACGAAGAAGTGATGGGTAGGTATGGTGTCAAGGAGAGGAATGCAGAAGGTTGGATGATTGTGGATTTTGTGAAAAGGATGGACATGGCTGTGGTGAATACGTATTTTAAGAAGAGGGCGGAGCATAGGGTGACATACAAGAGTGGAGGAAGATGCACACAGGTGGATTATATCCTATGTAGGAGGGCCAGTCTGAAGGAGATTGGAGGCTGTAAAGTGGTGACAGGGGAAAGTGTAGTTAAACAGCATAGAATGGTGGTCTGTAGGATGACGTTGGTGATCAAGAAGAGGAGGAGGAGTGTGAAAGCAGTGCCAAGGATTAAATGGTGGAAATTAAAAAAGGGTGATTGTGAGGTGGAGTTCAGGGAAGAGTTAAGACAGGCACTGGGAGGCAGTGAAGAGTTACTGAATAGCTGGGTAAATACAGCAGAGCTAGTAAGGGAGACTGCTAGAAAGGTGCTTGGTGTGACATCTGGACAGAGAAAGGAGGACAAGCAGACCTGGTGGTGGAATGAGGAAGTACAGGAGAGTATACAGAGGAAGAGGCTGGCAAAGAGGAAGTGGGATTGTCAAAGAGATGAAGAAAGTAGACATGAGTATAAGGAGATGAGGTGCATGGCAAACAGAGAGGTGGCTAAGGATAAGGCATATGGAGAGTTGTATGAGAGATTGGACACTAAGGAGGGAGAAAAGGACCTGTACTGATTGGCTAGACAGAGGGACAGAGCTGGGATAGATGTGCAGCAGGTAAGGGTGATAAAGGATAGTGAGGGAAACGTACTCACAAGTGAGAGTGTGTTAAGTAGATGGAAAGAGTACTTTGAGGGGCTGATGAATGAAGAGAATGAGAGAGAGAGAAGGTAGGATGATGTGGGGATAGTGAATCAGGAAGTGAAACAGATTAGCAAGGATGAAGTAAGGACAGCTATGAAGAGGATGAAGAATGGAAAGGCTGTTGGTCCAGATGACATACCATTGGAAGCATGGAGGTGCTTAGGAGAAATGGCAGTGGAATATTTAACCAGATTGCTTAATGAAATTTTGGAAAATCAGAGTATGCCTGAGGAGTGGAGAAAAAGTATTTTGGTACCTATCTTTAAGAATAAGGGTGATGTGCAGAGCTGCAGTAACTACAGAGGGATAAAACTGATCAGTGACAGCTTGAAGTTATGGGAAAGAGTAGTGGAAGCTAGGTTAAGAAGGGAGGTGATGATTAGTGATCAGCAGTATGATTTCATGCCAGGAAAGAGCACTACAGATGCAATGTTTGCTCTGAGATTGTTGTTGGGGAAATACAGAGAAGGTCAGAAGGAGTTGCATTGTGTCTTTGTGGACTTAGAGAAAGCATATGACAGGGTGCCTAGAAAGGAGTTTTGGTATTGTATGAGGAAATGGGGAGTGGCAGAGAAGCATGTAAGAGTGGTACAGGATATGTATGAGGGTAGTGTGACATTGGTGAGGACTGCGGTGGGAGTGACAGATAAGTTTAATGTGGAGGTGGGATTACATCAAGGATCAGCTCTGAGCCCTTTCTTATTTGCAGTGGTGATGGACAGGTTGACAAATAAGATCAGACAGGAGGCCCCATGGACTATGATGTTTGCAGATGACATTGTGATCTGTAGTGAGAGTAGGGCCAGGATGAGGAGACCCTGGAGAGGTGGAGATAAGCTTTAGAGAGGAGAGGAATGAAGGTCAGCAGGGCTAAAACAGAATATATGTGTGTAAATGAGAGGGAGGGTAGAGGACTGGTGAGGATGCAGGGAGTAGAGTTGGTAAAGGTGGATCAGTTTTAGTACTTGGGATCAACAGTTCAGAGTAATGGTGAGTGTGGAAGAGAGGTGAGGAAGAGAGTACAGGCAGGGTGGAATGGGTGGAGAAGAGTTTCAGGAGTGATTTGTGACAGACTGGTAGCAGTAAGAGTGAAAGGGAAGGTCTACAAGAGGGAGACCAGCTATGTTATATGTGTTAGAGAAGGTGGCATTGAGAAAAAGGCAGGAGTCAGAGCTGGATGTGGCAGAGTTAAAAATTTTAAGATTTGCACTGAGTGTGACTAGAATGGACAGGATTAGGAATCCGTATATTAGAGGGTCAGCTCAGGTTGGACAGTTTGGAGACAAAGCAAGAGAGGTGAGATTGCATTGATTTGGACATGTGCTGAGGAGGGATGCTGGGTATATTGGGAAAAGGATGCTAAGGATGGAGCTGCCAGGTAACAGGAAAAGAGGAAGGCCTAAGATAAGGTTTATGGATGTGGTGAGAGAGAGGATATGCAGGCGGTTGAGCAAGAGAGGTGAGATTGCATTGGTTTGGACATGTGCTGAGGTGGGATGATGGGTATATTGGGAAAAGGATGCTAAGGATGGAGCTGCCAAGTAAGAGGAAAAGAGGAAGGCCTAAGATAAGGTTTATGGATGTGGTGAGAGAGGACATGCAGGCGGTTGGTGTGAAAGAGCAAGATGCAGAGGACAGGAAGAAATGGAAACAGATGATCCGCTGTGGTGACCCCTAATGGGAACAGCTGAAAGAAGATGATGAGGTTCATAGGATGTTACTAGGCTATTGCCCTGAGGGTCTTTACAAGCCTGGCCATTATATCCCAGTATAATACTAGATGAGAGATATTGTCTATGCCTGAATTTTTTTCTAGCAAGGACTACCCATGTCCAGGAGAGAAGCTGGGGCATTTCCCAGCAGAAATTTATGATTTCCCATCCAGTCATCCAGGTTGCACTTAAACAGGGTCGTGGAGGTGCTATGCTTGATATGGATTGGAAGCCTATTCTTGAGGTGTGGCAACCTCTGAGAGATGTATCCGTCTCTCCAGCAGGTCCTGGTTATTGTGAAGGCTGGACTGAGGTCCCATGGAATGGGTGACTCTAGTTCCATTTAACTTATGGATGTGCAACATTTCCATTAGCCATATAAAGTAGACATAATTTTCCACTAAGTAGTCTATACACTACTGTATACAGTAGCAGTGATTTCAGTCTGTCCATATACGGCATGTGCTGGAGACCCTGAATTTTCTTAATTAGAAATCTCTGAGGTCTCTCAAGTTGATGTAGGTGTTTGGTACGGTACATACCAAAGGGAGCATTATATTCAATAACAAGCCTGAAGAGGGACGGGAACAGAGGAGATGCCAAAAGATCCCCTCCAGAGGCAACAACCTCTTGTCCAACCCTGTTGTATGAGTGTGTGTGGTGGACTATGGGTGTGTCACATGCTAGTGCTCCTGTTCAGGGGTGTAGCTAGGATTTTCAAATTTGTACTGACAGCTCTCAAACTGCTACCCCCCCTCCCCAGCCAAGCTACGGCCATTCTCGTAATTCACGGTTCGCTCTTTTAGTGTCGATGAAGAGGCATTCGCTGTAATGCCTCTTCAGTAATATAATATAAATTCACTCAAACTCGGTTCCTTGAATTGAAAATTAACCTGAAATGTCAGTTCTTTGAAAAATGCAGCATGGTAGTTGGGGTAGAGACTTTATGCTTTTGTTTTCTGTAACTAAGGTACAGGTTTTGAGCTTGAGTAAATTACTAACCACCTGCTACCACTAACTAGGATGTTTCATTCACACACACACCCCTACCTACCTCTTAGTGCAAGAAATATGGACAAAGCCTAAAATAAACAGGGACAGATATTAAATAATGTTCTCGTGAACTTAGAAAGTTGCTAGAATAACAGGATTTGTGCTAGTATGAATTTTTCTAAAGGACATGAAGTCTGAAGCTCAAATGTCTGTCATTATTTAGCAATTTCAGCCTTCAATGATTTTCTAGAAAATCACAAAATTTATGAGGAACAGACAAAAAATATGGGGCAAAAATCTGGACATTCTGAAAAATTTGGACAGTTGAGGTATGCTACCCACCACACACACACACACACACACACAACCTCTTACAGCAACAAACTCATAAATAAAACTGAGGCAAAGCCCCAAAAATAAGGACATTTTTTTTTAAATATTGCTCTTATAAACTTAGAAAGATAATAGAATAGTAGTAGGTCTTGCATCAGTACGAATTTTCTGAAAGGTATGAAATCTGAAACTGAAATGTCTGCATTATTTTCTAACTTCAGTCTTTAACAATTTGCCACTAATTTGCCAGAAAACTGCAATTTTATGAAAAACGGACCAAAAATGTGATGCAAAAATATAAAATTGCCAGACAATACAGCTGGGAACCTGTCAAAGGAGGGACACCATTTTAATATGAGCACAGTTAACTTAGAGCAGCTGACAAAATTAGAGAATCTACATGCATTTCTGAAATAAAAGTAATGTATAACTCTGATCATTACAGCTATTTATAAAAGTAAAGTAAACCCTCTATGTTTTCTTCCAAAATTGATATTTTGTGGAGGGATCATTAGGGAAGAGCAACATTTTGAGCCAAAATCAGGGACAGTTGAGGTTTGGCTATGCCTAATTCTATAAAGCAATTTGCATGTACCTCTCAACCTGTTAATGCAATAAATCTGGACAAGGCCAAATATATTGAGGGAACATATAAACAGTACTAAAAATTGCTCTAGTATAAACTGGGACAGTTGATAGAACAGGTCTTATTTTAGCATGCATTTTTCTGAAGGTTATAAAGTCTGAAACTAGTGTGTCATTATTTAGTGACTTAATTCCTAAATCATTTGCCAGAAAACCACAAATTGAGGAACAAACCAAAAATAAGAAGAAAAAATCTATTTATTCTTTGAAAATCTGGACAGTTGGGAGGTATAGTTCAGCTGGGGCTGTCTAAGTTTGCCGCCATTCCCCCACACAAAACCATGGTCAAATGGAGCCTCCCCCTGCAGCCATTCCAATGATCCATTACTTTGCTATTTCACTCCATTTACCATAAACACTAATGTGCATACTGATTTACTTCTATGATGATTTGAACTTCATTTGAAAGTTTTATTTTGCATTTTACAGCACAAACACTAAGACATCTGCTAAACAAACTTGGCATTAAAACTTCTCTGCCCTTGAAACTCACATTCATTAAAACAACATTAAAACCCACATTCAAAGAAAAATACATTTTACCCGTGGCAGATAAAAATTAATTCTGGGCTGCTTTTAAATCATAGGCCCCTTGCATATGAAACATACATGTGCTCTTTGATGCACTTTCCTATTGCTTTGAACATTTTTCCAGTAAACAATGAAACAAAACTGCCCAATTCAGAACATTTCCATCATAAAAGTCTAGTCAAACTTCTACAGTCCACCATTATCAGTAAATAATATGCACAATCTCTGAAGTAGTAAAAAGTCATCTAAATAATTCCACGTTAAATAAATCTAACTAATGAAGAGGTTGCTGCTAGCAATCACCTTTATATTTCATGACTTCACCGAAAGTGTCTGATGCCCCTGAGGAATAAATTGCCTAAATTACATTAATAATAAGCTAGTAATATTGCAATAGGAAATGGATGGCAAACTGATAACAGGCTCATAGTTAGTGTCTTAACTTTCAGTACAGCAACATTCACCCCTTATGGGAGTAGAACCAACAACCTTCTGCATTAAAAGCAAGCACACAACATTTTGTGCTACTAGCAATGTAAGCTGACTTAGCATAATCAGCACTAAACTTCTCTTCCCCTGCAGCTCTCAGTTCCTTGTAAAATCTACGCAATACTCAACTACATCTCAACCAGCACAAGAAGCTTGGAAAAAGCCAAATTTATTGGGGTGGGTCAAAAGGGCAAAAAACAGGAACACATTAAACATTGCTTGTATAATCTTGGAAAGCTGCTAGAATAAAATGCTGTGTTACCATCATACATTTTACTGCCAAGGTCACTGTGCAAAATAGTCAGAACAACATACCACTATGCCAAATCACCTGCTTTGTGAAAGAGAGGAAGACTGAAACTTAAATGGCTATCATTTAATGAATTCAGTTTTCACCATAGCTGTCAACCTCTTAGCACAAAACACCTGGACAAACCCAGTAATGAGGGAATACAGCCCTCAAACATATTCAGTGAATTCAGTTCTTGCCATAGCTGTCAACCTTAGCACAAAAACCTGGACAAAGCCAATAACAGGGTATTACAGTCCCAAAAATAAGGACAAATTTCAAATAGTCATAAACTTAAAAAAATTGCTATAAAAAAGGTTGCGTTAGTATATATTTATTAAGTTGTTTTACTATGTCACAAACACGATGCAGACTCCACACAGAAGGCACCCCAGCCAAGAATCAAACCAGAAAACTTACAGCTGTGAGGCAACAATACTGCCACTGCACCATCAAATATGTAAGGAAGTAAACATTCAGAAACCTGAAGTCTGAAATTTAAATGCCTGTCAATTTGTTAATCAGGACAGTCTGACTTGGAACAAAAAAAAAAAAACACAATTCTCAGCAGAGGCCCAGGAAAAAATAATGCAGACATGTCTTTGTAACATGGGAGGACACAAAGCAAACCCACACAAACACAGGGAGAAAATACAGACCCCCCCCCACCACCACACACAAAGAAGGCACCCCAGCCAAGAACCAAACCCAAGAACCTACAGCTGTGAGGCATCAATGCTACGTTGCTACCACTGCACCATCAAATTTCAAGCATTGCAATATTTAAAAACCACAGATACATACAGATATTGATCAGATCAAATATGTGGCAAAAATCTGCAAATTTTTTACAAATGGTGGTGGGTAGGGAATTCAGGTCTTTAACACCTGCATACAAGGTACAGGGTTCAAGCCTGAGGTATTCCCTACCACACCACCATGAGTAATCACACCAGTACAACATCCCACCTGGGGCATTTACACACACACACACACACACACACTCTCTCTTTGGAAAGCATCACCAACCCTCCATGCAGTGAGACCTCGGGAATCCTCCTCTCCATGACGTGCGACCAGCTCGGGAATCAAACCCGAAAGTATTTCAAACGCACGCTACCTCCCGCTCAGAAAGCATTTGGAGCTCCCTTTTTACTGGTCTGTACTGCCTTTCTAACTTTTCACCTGTTGTAGCAACTTTTTATTAGTATGCTGATTCCTTTTCCCTTTTAAGAGCTTCAGTATACCAAAAATAAAATACTGCTATTGTTCCTCACTTAACTTGTTTTTCTGTTTTTCCAAAATACCCTTCAAATTCTCTAATTTGTTCTTATAAGTTCCATTTATAGGTTCATAGGTTGGTATTAGGTTATCAGCCCTAGGGCCTATACAAGCCTAGCCATAACAATTCCCTGGATATTTCTTCCCACACTATTTACTTTCCTGGACCCCTGGAAGTACTTCACCAGAGCAATTTTTAGTAAAATGAAACCACTCATTCACATACTTACAACTTTCCTTTCCATAATTATAATACATAAAATATGCAGGAGTTCCCTATGTAGGCATTTGATCCTGAATGCTTACTTTTTTTCCTGTTTTCTCTATTAAGGCTTATCTTGTAGATCCTTGATACTGGTAATTCAGAAAAGAAAAATGACTACATAAATTCACACACCATTCAGGGAGGAAAGGGTAGGAATTCTGTCATTGTGCAATGACAAAGGAAAGGTTTTGATCAACCTTTTCTTACAGCACCCCTTTGCTTTTGTCCCATCACAAGCTCAAAATTTACAGTGTCAGCATTGTGATCAGGGTAATGGGGTGGATAGGTACTGTATCCAGAATTGACCACTCTTTTGGACCCTGTGAGGGTACTTGCACACAGTCAGTCCTATGTCCCAACATGCTGTGTGCTTATAAACTTGATTACCAGCATACCCATACCTATGTGGCTCATGAATTTGGTTTAGTCTCACACACACACACACACACACACACACACACACACACACACACACACACACACACACACACACACACATCTATGTCCCAGCATGCTATAGGCTCATGAACTTAATTTAACTTTAACCTGTCTTTCTGTCTCTCTCTCTCTCTCTCTTTTTCTTTTCACTCATACAATAAACAACACAAAATATCTCTCATGCCTGTTATCTTTTGAGGGTACCACCCTCGATGCAAGGCACCTCCTTGTGTTAATTTTCTCTTTTGTTGTGTGTGCATACACATTAACAAACTTTTTCTTATTTCCTTTGGGGTCCTCCCACTATTACTTTAAATATAACTAACAAGCAAACTCAGTCATTCAACAAAACAGTTATTCACTCATTTCACTTTTTTAACTACAATTACCTAAGACAGAAAAAAAATAATTTTCCACAAATTCATTTTCCCCATTTTTAGTCTAGCATGTTTGCACACCCTGAATAGTTAGGTATCCAAATCTCTGACTATTCCATACAAAGCAGCATGGAATTCACAAAAGAATTTTCTGTGATGGGCCCTTGTAATTTATCCCACACTACCAGTGTTCAGAATCTGAGTCTTAAGGCTCCAAATGTTAAAGTTCAGAAATAAATAACAGAGTTTTACCTTTTAGTCTTGAGTCAAGAATAACTCTTCGGGATGTGCAAAAAAATAGTTTAATCCATAAACAACACTGAAATTTTTAGATCAGTCTCAAAGAATAAAGGAACATACTTCACTTATATACTTTTTCTTATCAATTTCATGCATGCAGAGCTTTGACATAACGTAGCTTTTAACAAATAACATTTTTAAAGATTTTATGTCCTCGTGATCCTCACTTAGAGCTTCATGTGAACACTTGACAACATGCCTTTTAAAACATAGACCACCTGTGCATAAGATTTATTGGCTTGCAACTTTGTAACATTTGGTACCAGTACACACTGTCTCACAGGCATCCTTGCAAAGACTCATCCCCCAGCCTGAGAAGACCAGAGAGTATCTGTTGGTTAATATGGTTTCCTCAGACACCTGACACTTTTAAATGTAACATCCCTTAACTCCTTCAGCACTTACTTTGCCTTCAACTATCTGTCAGTACAGAGAGGACAGAATTGTAAGACACTTAAAATATAAAGCTACTAATGTGAAAGTATATCTTGCATAATCATGCATCTATTTTTCATTTTGATTTTAACAAAAACATAAACATTTTATTTGACTCATTTGTGAAAACAACTACGTTAATATGCATTTTGTGAAGAATAAACATGAGACTTAATAACTATGTTTAGTATTCTTAAACAGTAACCTAGAATAGTGTTCAAGTCACTATTTTATGAAATGATCTTTAGCCATAGAAATCATCCCTTATTTCAGTTAAAGATAACAGTCACATCATTTAACTGCATGCAAACATCGGGCAGAATGTTTCCATGGACAAGCACAGAGATAAAATCAAACTGGCATAGAAGTGCAGATATTTCAGAAAGAAGTGTTGGGGTCTATTCAGACTGTCATTAAAAAATAAATAAAAAAAGATGTCTAAGAGCTTGCAACTAACATAAATCAAAGGTACAATTTAAAAATTCACTGACATCTCCAAAACTGTTCCAAGAAAGCTTGCACTCAAGGCATGGAACAAGATACTGAAAGCAAAGGAAAGAAACAGTAACATTACAAGCTAATTACAACGGAACAGCAAAATAACATCATAGCAAGAAGAACCATTGGTGACTTTTTCGTGGCAGAACGTATTATAAAACATGATCACTTTGTGCGATGCTGGAGCTTTAGTCCCGAAGAGAAGATTAATGTAAGAACAATAATGTGTTATTATTTTCCACAATGAATAAATGGCTGATTCTCAGTTTTAGTCATAGGTACAATTATTACCTTATAAAACAAGAAAATCAGTTGCTGTTTTAAGATGGAAACCATGAGATGCTCCACAAGCATATAACAAAATACAGAGGATGTTATTGACATATAAAAAAGTAAAATGCTGAAACTAATTACTCCTGCTGATTTTTTATTCTTGATTATGAACTGTTTCTTCCACATACTTGCTGCTCTCAAAATGTTACAAAAATTATCAACTCATGCAAAATATTAAGGGAGAAGGAGATAAAGAAAGAGAGAGTGTAATCCACTCTGTAAGTTTAGGATAGATTTGTCATCCTAACTACCCTTTATTCTCACAAAATCACTACAAATAAAGGAATAAACCACTGTTCTTTCAATCATTAGAATATTTGTTATTGAGGAAGAGGTTAGCAGATTTGAACCATGGCACTCTTTTAGGTTGGGTCTACTGTAGTAGTACTGAGTGCAAGTAGATCAAAACACTCCTGCTCACCGCCACCTGCTTGAAAAAGCAAGTGCTTGAACTCCCACCAGCTTGATTTGGCATTATTTCTATATGGGCCTCCTAACACCCACAACTATGAACTCTATAGCCCTACCAGAACCTACACCCTAACGCTAAAAGTCTCATCCAGTTCCAAATGGACTCCTTACTTTTTTACTCTAAACAGTCACTCTCCTTCCCTAACCCTAAAGTCCCTGATTGCTCCTTAAACTTTAAAACTTTAACCTCCCTCTTTAAACATAAAGTCCCTGATCACTCCCAACCCCTAAAACTTCCCTCCTACTCCCTAAACCTAAAACCCCTTTTCCACTCCCTAAGCCTAAAACCTCCTCCCTAATCCTAACCCCCCTTTATTCTTTCTCCCAAAGGTTGCTTGCCTGAACTCATAACCAAGCTGAAGCCCAAACAGTAGCCCACACAAAATACAAGGTGCTTAAGTCCCTGGCTTTGAGACAGTGTTTTTTGAGTGCTTTGAACTTGAGTGCCTGTAGAACATCCTTTTGGTTTCTGTGTACCTTGCATGCTGATGGAAAGGGATACAGCCACAGTCTCCTGGAACTATAAAAAGGGCTGTCATTGTCCTGCATTTGGGAGTACAATGTATGCTAACCACTCAGTAGGATTTCCTTTTGGGTGGACATTCTACCACCGCTTATCTGTTTAGATGCATTGCCCTATAAGGATGGCCACATGAGTTATTTCTCCTTTGAGATTATACATACCCCTGATAATTCCCTCCTTATTTATAAAAAAATCGGATATCTGAAGCATTTGTCCTCTTCACAGTAAACACCCAGCATTAGGAAAGTTTGGTATGAATTCCAGTTGAATAATGACAGTGAAGGCTATTATAGGAAAGATGGATTATATACTCATTTATATTTTGCATTCTCCTTGTAAAGCAGTACTGATACCATGCGATGCAGTTCTCCATTTCTTTGACCTTTCCTCTCATAAATATATGTCTTTCTCTGTCTGAACTCTGTTGATACATGATACATCATTCTTTATGGCCTGTCTGGGGATGACTGGGCAAACATAATGAGAATCAGTTCCTGTCCTCCTCCTCCCTCCTGGATTCCACATCTTTCAGTTGCTCTGAAGAAAATTAAATGCACACTAGATACACTGTAATGCAATTTCCTGCTTGTAGAAGTAGACATATTATAGAGCTGATTTGTTTGCACCTGGCATCTCTGTTTTTTTTGTCACTGAGGTTTCTCGTGTACAAAAAAAAAATTACAAAAAAAAAAATGAACTTGAGAGCTGGATGTATTCTGGTGTCCTTACTTTTCACAACAATCATTTATCCCTGTTGATTTTGTTGACTTCTTGAAGATACTCTGAACTTCAATGCAGATCAAGATCACAAACCTGCTGAGAGCAAACAAGTGAAATACTAACCTAGCAAAACATTTCATGAGTAACCATTGTTTTTGTTTATTATTGGTATCCAAGCGAGTATTAGCTTGCAATAAAGTGATTATACAATAAGTGTCAGGGCCAACTGCAAAGGGTGGGGACAGGCACAATGTTATCATTGGATCACTTTCATGTTTGGCATTCATTGAATGTAGCCAAATAGCTCACTGTGTAGAACTAGCAGCCATATTATCTTACAGAAACCTGAGATGTGATGTGCATTTGATCTTCAACTTTATTATAACACTTCTGAATCACCACAGTGGGTTTATGTTCATCATTCATTGTATTTGTGTGGCTTTATATTTCTGATAGCTAGCTTATATTATTTTAAGCAAAGCTATGGTATATTTGATTTTTGAAAGGTGCAGCTTTTAAATCAGAACTTCTGGCTTACTATATTTTTTTCAGTTCATGTTTGTTATTACATAGTTGCTATAACCTTTGTGCATAAATGTCTTGTTCAGCTTTCTGAAAGACATATAACACGTTACTGTTTAATAATTTTGAGTACTACTGTTAAATAAGGCTTATCACACTTAAAATATTTATTTGAAACACATTCATAAACTTTCTGATTCTTTCTGTGGCAGCTGCACACTGCAAATCTACTGTAATGTTGTAATTTTGTGTAATATGGTGCAATAAAATTGCATTATCTATAACATTTGTTTACCATCAGGGTTTGGCAGCATGTAATGTTACAGATAAAGACAGTTGATTTCTGTTTATCAAAGTTGCTAATATACATAACATTATCTTACTGACAGCATTAAGATATTGATATTTAATGTGTATGTGCAGTTTATAGAAGATACAAAACATGTCATATGAATGTCCATATGACTAATGTGGTTAGATATCTGGCATTAAACCACATAATCTGAACAGTTGGCAGACACACATCCAGTTGCCGCTGTATTTTTGCAATCTGCTTGATACTTTGTTGCATGTGTTTGCCTTTTTGATTACATCATCCACTTATGAAACTGACAGATAAAGTTACTGTTCCTCTACATGCCTGATGAGATGATGTGGCACCGGATATAACTAAACTATTCATGTCTTTGAAAACCATTTGAATGTTAAATAACTAGTGCTGAGCTTATATCAGACAAGAAGTATAGAAGTGACTTTTTTGAAGGCCATCTTATTGAAGGGTGTCAAAAGAGAATTACGTTGTGCAGATAATGGCAACACCTATGTGATGGATGCAAATGACTTGTGTTAATCATAGTTCATACTGTACGTGTTTTGTATTATTTTCTGGAACATTCCCATTGTCTACTGTATAGGGTATAGTGGTAAATGGGTATGGAATTCAGCTTCTGATTTGAGAGACAGCAGATCAGCCACAGATAAATCATCTGTATTATCAACCAAAAAGAAATAGTCTTATGCCTAACTACCAACGTCTGCTTAATGGTCATATACTGCTAAAGCAGACACTTTTCATATTCAGAAGTACTGAGTTCATTTCAATATATACAAGTGGCACACTCCAAATGAGGTTTTTGCACTGATACATTTATGAACCAGACTTTTTGCTTTACATACCATTTTGCAACATATTCTTATTTAAATCAGTAGTGACTAAAAATAACTAGGAATCTGGCCTGGAACATGACAGTTAGGATATATATTTTGGAAATTTAATCACCTCTGAAAGTTGGCATCCATAGAGTTATGTGAAACTCAAATTCTCAAAACATGGGATTTCAAACATCATCACTACTTATTGAGTTTTTTTCCCAGATTCTTTGAACCACATTTTCATAGATATAGATGTTTTTTGGGGGGTCCTTTTACCTCAAGCAGTAGTGACCCGGCAGTTGATTAATTTAAAGGCAGAGTTGCAAGCTATACTGCTGTTTTGCTTTCAGTCACATTTTCAACTGAAGCTCCAGTTCAGCTGGTTTTATTGTAGGTGTTTAAACTAGACAACAGGATAAGGTTTGGACTGCACAATATATTGGACTAAAGATAACGGCACTAGAAAAGGGAAATTAAGGGCTCTAAAAGAAAATGAGAAAGAAAAGCAGGAAAAAATTATATAAAAACAGCAACGTGAGTGTGGAAGAATTAGTTTAATGATCTGAGCAGTGACCTGTCTTATACAGGAAAATAACTTTCTTGGGTGGCGTAAGCCAGGGAACCTTGTTGGCTAGGCTTACGTAGGCCCTTGGGCCGATAGCCTAGTACCTACCTATGAACCACTTCAGAGTTTGAAGTATTTTACTATTAGGCACATTATATTGCTTGGGGAGAATATCCACTGTGTTTTTTCAGCAAATTCAGGATTCCATGCCATCACAGTGATCGTGATGGTTCATACACCAATTAGGAACAGCATAAAAATGGAAAGAGACCACCACGAAGGATTCACTGTTTATTACAAAGAAAATAACATAAAAGATGAGCGCTTTCGCATGCACTACTGCATGCTTCTTCAGATCTAATACACAAAGGAGCAAGCTTCATTTATATACCTAGCTAAAGTAGCTACTCCTACCAAAAAATCAATTGGTCAATTAAACAATTAAACAATTAATCAATCGGTTCACTCCTTACAATGAAAACAACTGCATCTATAGTATTCATCCAATGTTAAAAAAGTAGTATATATACATATTTTTAGTACCAAACCCACTTAAAAACCACTTAAAAACTCCTTAAAAACTTAGGAGCTTACTATTTAGCAATTAAATTGTGTCATGAAACATAAAAAGCTCATAAACAAGCTCATAAAAACACTACAAATGACTCCACAGCCCCTAAAGTACTAGGAAATCTTAGTTAAAAACAACATCAGGCATAGTGGATGAACAATATTAAACAGCAATGCTGGTGTATATAAGTTCAGGCAGAAAACTGGCCTGTAACTAAATGCATAAGAACTAAATACATACAAACATCTTTCTAATAAATAGCATTATATGCATTATACATATTATATACAGTACTGGTATATAGAGAGATAGATGCAAAACACAAACTTAGAGAATACTTAAAATGCTTACAATAAGTATGTTATGTCAACCTTGCAAAAAAGGAGGCTGAAACACAAGTGTGGAAATATTCCTGCATGTACATAAATATAAATATGTGTATAGAGGTACATATGCAAGTATATAACTAACATCACTGAAAGTAGTGGTGTTGCTCTCATGATGTGTAAAAAATCAGGATGGTTAAATACAACACCCAAGTGTCTGTATGAACTCTAGATGAAATGCCTCAAAAAAGGGGGTCACAAAGCCTCACTAATCAATATTATCTGGAAGTAAAGTTTAATGTCATGTAGAGATGAATGTGAAAAAGGAGCACCTCCTATAGATGGCCACTGATGCTAGAAAGTACATGAAATCAAGTTACGGGCCAGAGCTGACACAAGATGAAATGTGAAAATGTAAGTTATCTCCTCATCTTCAATGCTGATCTGATACTAACATATAAGTTGAGGCCTGGGGGATGATGTGCCTTCAATCTAAGAATCCAACTCAGTTCTAAGTTTTCTAATTCACAAATGTTGTCTCCTTTTCTAACATCAGGACATTTCTTTTGTAGAACTTTAAAACCAAAAGTATGTCCTGGAGATTCCAGGATATGTTTGGCTAAGGCATTCTTAGTGTCAGATTTTTTGATTTCATATATATGCTCATAGATCCTGTCCTTGAGCCGTCTCGTGGTCATACCTACATAGAAGGCTTTACATGACCTACAATTGGCCATGTAAATAATATTCATATCATCACAGCTGGCCGTATGTTTCGGTTCAAAGGTATATTTCAGAGTAGGGTGTGTAAAAGATTGTGTCGGAGAAATCCAAGTACACATATTACATCTACCACATGGGTAGGTACCCAATCTCTGTTGACTCAAGGCTGTATGTTGAATAGATCCACCTAGTTTTTCTATGCATAGGATTCTCTTGAGGCTCTTACAATTCCTATATGTGAAGGTTGGATGGGGGCCAACTATCTTGGTGATATCTCTATCAGTTGTAAGGATATTCCAGTTCTTAGTAATGATCCCTATTATGTTTTTAATATCACTGGTGAAATTCAGGATAACATTAACCCTGTGTGTATTGTACATATAAGGGGCAGATCCAAAAGGCCTCATAGACTTTCCTTTTTCTATATTAAATTCATCCCTACTTACAAACGCTTTCTTAATCATGTGTATCATCTCAGGATCATATCCTCTATCAAGGAACAACTGTTCCAACTTCTGATATTCTAGCAATAACATCTCTGAATTATCACATAACCTGTTGATCCTAGTGAACTGACTCTTGACAATATTCCTAAATGTGAATCTGGGATGCATGCTATCAAACCTGAGGATATTATTCTTCCAACATGGTTTTCTGTATAGAGTAGTAGATAGTCCCCCATCCATGTTTTTACTGATGGTAACATCTAGAAAATGTACATGAGTAACTGAAAAGTCTATAGTGAACCTTAAGAAATCTGTCGTCAATTCAAGCTCTTCAATAAAGGCATGGAGCTCTGAGACCATCCCCTCCCACAAGAGGAGAATATCATTCACAAACCTTCTGTAAAGAAGTACTTTGGAGAAGCTAGAGTGTTGGAATAAACATGAGGACTCCCAGAAATGTACAACCAGGTTGGCATAGGTGTTAGCGCAAGGAGTCCCCATGGCTACACCCCATTGCTGTAGGAAATGCTGTTCCCTATACATAAGTACATTGTTATTAAGGACTAAATCCAAAAGGGTGTTCAATAGCACTTGTTCATTCCTACTAATGCTGCTGATATGATTCAATATATACCTAATGGCTTCCTGTCCATAGTCATTAGGAATGGAAGTGAACAGGCTCTTAACATCCAATGTAACCAATAAACTTGAGTCAAGATCCAGCCCATTAACCTCCTTCAAGTCGCCTAACAGTTGACATGTGTCTCTAAGTATAGTGGGTATGTCAGACACCACAGGCCTCAACTTTTTCTCTATGTAGCGAGAGATATTTTCCGTGACCCAACCATTCCCTACTACAATAGGGTGTAAAGGAGGGGGAAAAATCCCTTTGTGAACCTTGGGAAGTCCTTTAATGTAGGGTGTCTTAGGATGTTCTACAAAAAGGAAAGAATATAGCTCTTGATCTATCTGTCTGCCCATCATTAAGTCATATAATTCTTGGTGGACATTATAAATGTGTCGCTGTACAGCTTCCTTATTAATACTCTTGTAAGTCTCAGCATCTTCTAACAGCTCATTCATACTCATAACATAGTCACTCGTATTCAGCAAGACAATACCCCCCCCCCTTTGTCAGCCGGTTTGACAATGACTTCTTTGTTATGAACCAAAGAATGCACAGATTCCCATTCGTCTTGATTCATGTTAAAAAATAAAGCACTTCTCCTATCTTTAGAATAATAGTAGAGGTATAAATCCTGTTCACAGGCTTTGACAAAACAATCCAACATGGGGTGTAGTGTTGGAGTGAAAGTGCTCTTCTTCTTAAACATATTTGGGACCATAGCAGGTGTGTCTAATGGTGAAGACATACTTTTACTATAAAACAACTTCAAAGACACAGCTCTTACAAATTTTCTGAGATCAATAAACGTTTCATTAAGCTTACTGACCTGTGCAGGAATATAGGACAGTCCTCTATTTAGAAATTAGGGACAGACAGACAAAAATAAAGTCTTTGCTCAGTTGCATTTTTGTGAAAAATTATTATCTACTTTTAAAACACTTAATATTAGGGCTATTAAACCTGACAAAGGCGGGGGAATTACTTTATTTAACAATTTTGACTACATTGATAGAGTAGAAAATATTTTAGCTAACGAAACATACAAGGAAGTTTCCTTAAACGAAGTAAATACTGCATATAGAATGATTAAAAGTTACTACAGTGACTTATTCATGGATGGTTACTTTGATTTAGATAGTTATCATTATATTAGTATGAACTGGCCTAGGATCCCAATTATGTTTGCAACACCTAAAATTCATAAAAATATTTCTGACCCCCCATTTAGACCACTCATAGATGGCCGAGACTCTATAACATATGCATCAGCTAAACTGGTAGACAGTATTCTAAAAAAATATTTAACTACTGAAGTTCAGATTTGCAAAGATTCGTGGCCATTTTTGAGAAATCTTAATGACATATCATACAATGAAGAATACAATTTTGTCACTGTAGATGTTATTGACTTATACTCATTAATTCCTCATTTAGAGGCTATAGAGTGGGTTAACCTATTTTTACATAAAAAAGGCGCTTCAACAAATGAAATATTTACAGTGACAACTTTGATTGACATCATCTTGACTAATAACTTTTTTACTTTCAACGACAAACTGTATTTGCAAAAATGTGGTGTTGCAATGGGGTCCCCAGTAGGGGGCAGTTTGGCAAATACTGTTATGGCATATTGGGAACACCACTTTATATTTAACAACGATACTTGGTTTCCTTCCATCAAGTTTTACACTCGCTTCCTGGACGATATCTTTATTCTTTTTGAGGGCAATCAAAGAAAAGCAGACAAGCTATTAAACTTTCTTAACAGCACTACAGATTTCTTGAGGTTCACTTCTAATTTTCAATTAGTTTCCATAGATTATCTGGACGTGAACCTATCAAAAGATACTGTTAATAACCAATACTTTTCTAAAATACATAGAAAGGTGACTTACTGCAACTCTTACTTACATTTTTCAAGCCTTCATCCTATCACACAGAAAAAGTCTATAGTTAAGGGTCAATTGATACGAGCAGCTCGAATGACTACTTATAGCAACGACTTTGATTCTGAGTGTGACTTACTTACTAACTTTTTCAGTGAGAGAGGTTATCCGTTTGAATTTGTTGAAGAAATTGTAGAGGAAGTAAGGTTTAAAAGACTTAATGGTATCATTGTCCCCATTTTAAATCAGTCTTTGACCAGGGAACACATGTTATAGCAGACGTTACAGCAGAAGTTAGCCAAACATGCCCTTTGGAAGAGAGTGATGGTCTAGACTTTAATATCCAGTCTGGTAATGAGTTTAGAACTAGTTTCATTACGACTTTTAATACGGATAGTGACCTTATTAAAAAATTGTTATTTAAAAATTGGTCAATAATCCAACAGGATAAGAGTATTTCTCAGAAACTATGTAACTATCCTAGAGTTGTTTATAGAAGGGGTTACAATTTGAAAAACATTTTGGAAGGTAACCCTACTAAAAACTTTAGTAGAAGGAATGGAATGAAAATGTGTGAGAATTGTAGTATGTGTAAACACATGTACAGTGGAGAATGGATCACTATCAACAATAAGAAGTACGAAATTAGATATAAACTAAACTGTTGTTCTAAATTAATAGTATATGTAGCTTTATGCTCACTTTGTTCAGCTTTCTACATAGGGAAGACTGAAAGGCAGTTTAAAGAAAGAGTTTATGAGCATACATATGCTATACAGAACAACAAAATGGAAAACGCCTTATTTAAACATATATCCATGCATCCAGGGCACAGTTTCAAATTTTCAGCACTGGATCAGATTCAGACTAATATTAGAGGGGGCCTTACAATTTACTGCTAGAAGAGCGAGAACTTACTTGGCAATGGCGCACTAATGCCTTTTGCTATCCAGGTTTAAACGACCATTGCAATATAGGCTGCTTACTTAAACTTAGAAGTCTGAATCGTAGTTAAATGATTCAAGTATTTACACTACTTGGAGCATAGTATATATGACTTCTTATGTTTAATACATGTGACACACTTTCACACACACCTTTCTACACATTACCCATTATAGGTTGTATAAACTTCTTTATACTTAGGTTTTTACAGCTATTTGTATTTTAGGTTTATTCCTTTGTATAGTTCATCTCGAGCCTTTTGTAACAGGTTTATTTTGTTATAGTTTTAGATCTTACAATTTTAGTGATTTTAGTATCAAATTAACTAGTTTTGGAAAAATATTTTTGTTCTGAACTGTAATTTTATTATAACATTAGTGGTAAGATACTTAGTAATTTAGATATCTGACTTGGCATCAAGAAAATGTGACATGTTTCAACTCTACAGGATATTAAAGTACTGGAAAAACACCTATGAAACATTACACAATTTTATATATTACATTAACTTTATATATATATTTATATTTCTTTAGAGATAAGTATAAATATAAATATTTTCACTTTATGTATTAAATACTTACGTTTGGAATTTGTTTGCTGTTGTCAGCTGTGGAAGGAGCAATACTTGGTTGGGTTTTTTTAATATGACGGGTTCTTTAACTTAATGACTTTTGTTAATTGATACTCTCAATGAATATATCAGTGACGTGAGAGTATAAATATGTTAATGTAATTAACTTTTTTTAGTCTGAGGAAGTTGCTCAAACTTGGGCGACGAAAAGCGCTTCACGTGTATTTCATTAAATTTGAGGTTTGTCTTCAGTGGTGTGTTGGATCGATTTTTTGATTTCCTTAGTTTGTTTTTTCATCACCGAAAAAACTGCAAGGAACCACCACGACTAAAATCCACACTTTTAATTATTATATTTGAGAGAAAAACAAGCGTTTTCACGCACCATCCCGGTGCGCTTCATCAGGTTATGTTCAGGTACAAAAATGTCACCATTTAAATACAAAAACCACTTCAATTAATCAATTATACTTGTCAAATGATGAAGCAATTAAAGTAGCTTAGTGCTGGCAGTTAAAGAAAAAGCAGTATTATGAGAGGCTATCAGAACCTCTTAAATACCAAGTGTTCATCAGTATTTACTTTCTACTCTTTTAATACTGTAAGCTAGGACTCATATTCAAACAATATTTAATTTACAAATAAACTTACTCTAATAAACCTATAACCTATGACAAATTAATAGAATGTTTTTAGCACTTATAATATATAATATATTGAAACTAATCTAAAGCTTCAAATACATAAATTTGTACTGAAATGAAAGTAAAAAAGTAAAATAAATACGCCATTAAGAGTAGCTTGATTCTTTGTCTATCTAGATATAATGATACTATACTAAGCCTCTATAATAAATCATGAAATGTATGGTGAGACATTATCTGATGTCAATTTGTTTAGATTCATATTTCAGTGATTAATTTAAAGGCAAAAATAAAACAAAAACAAAAACAAAAAACAAAGACAAAAATGCCTTGATTAAAAACGTCTTAATTAAAAACGTCTTAATTAAAAAATGTATGAAAGGCCAACTCTAAAACATATATCAAAATATCATTCTTCAGAAAATTACTATTCAATGAATATACAAATTCATAATAACAACCAATAAGCAATGAATAATGTTAATGCATATGAACTATATATATATACAATAGGTTTGTGACAGAAGAAGGAATGGGAAAGGGATGGAAGGGAAGGGAAGGGGGAAGGGGGGGATGTCATCTAATTATGAACAAAGATAGTCTGGCGAGGCTAATATTCGGGACTATTAATGTAACATTACACAGACCCTAAAAGCGCTGGTCTGATATTAAGAGCAGAATTCAGACCTGGCTCTAGGTGGGCTCTAAAATTCAAAATCCATTTAAGTTCATGTAACTCAAGTGCACCTATATGATCTCCTTCCCTTTTGTTTTGGTTCACTATTTCAACAACCCTAAAGCTAAAACCATGTTTTGGATATATTTGACAATGCTTGGCCAAAGCATTAGTAAGGTTCCCCTTCCTGATATCATATATATGATTATAGACGCGATCTTTAAATCTGCGTGAGGTCATCCCTACATAATATGCTTCACAAAAGTTACATGTGGCTAAATAAATGACACTCCGAGTGTCACATGTTAAATAAAACATTGGTTCAAAAGCTATATTTAAATTGGGAACATCAATGGTTTGAGCCTTGGATATATATTTACATATGCAGCATTTACTGCATGGATATGTACCTTTTTTATACCTTGTTCTAATATCCAATCCTTTATTTATCATTTTTTCTTTACATAACAGCTTCTTAAGATTTGGACTATTGCTAAATCTAAAATTGGGTTTAGCACCCACTATCCGTAACAGTTCATGATCAAGAAGTAAAATTTTCCAATTATCCTTGATGATTGACATGACATTATCTATATCATTTGTATATTTAAGTCCAAAACCTAATCGTTCTTTATTATGATTAGTGTAATTGTTATTATACCTTCTTCCTCCTCTATGCCTAGAGGCTTCCAGTGTCGCTCTCACTGGCCCATTCACTATGCTTATAGGATATCCTCTATTTATAAAACAGTTCTTCTGAAAATCTATAAATCTCAAGGCATCATTCTCATTGCTACAGAGCTTCGATATTCTAGACATTTGTCCTCTTATGATGTTCCGAAAAATGTAACGAGGATGCATGCTGTCGAAATGTAAAGTTCAGTTGCATTTTTGCTGAATGTATGACCATTTGAAAATATTGTTTGATTTATTTATTATCTTTAAATTATTCATATAATGAAGGATAACAGTCACCTGATATGTGATTGGCTATGATGGCAAGCAGGTAGTCTTTCTCTTCTGTCCAGTGGCACACGGGGGCAATTCAGGCAGCTGCCTGTGCCTGATGACTTCATGGGGGTTCACTTAAGCAGTGAACGTCATGCAATTCAATAAGGCTTCTGGTAATCATAAGTTTTGTTACATTCAACACTTTTAACTCATTTTAGTTGGCTTATGTGCTGAATATAACAGTCATTTGTATTTCCTTTATTTTATCACAGCTAGATGAGGTGTGCACAGTAAAATGGCTATGACTGATGAGATGGGGTTGTGGGATTTTGTGGATGAAAGTAAATTGTCCTCTAGTTGTTTCATGAGTTAACCCTCTGGTTTTACAGGACTAGTGTGCATTTGTGTGAAATAAGTTGGAGTACTTTGTCTACTGTTTGTCAGAGACAAAGTTAGAAATTACATAGCTCTCAATTTTCCCTGATTTTGTAGATTAGTCCTGACTTTGCTTCATATTTTTGTTTTGTTCCTCATAAAAGTTGTGGTTTCCTGTGAAGTCTTGTAGGATTGGAGTCAGAAAGCATGGCAGACATTTGAGTTTCAGACTTCGTATCCTTCAGAAAATGCACTCTAATGCAAAAACTGTTATTCTAGCAACTTTATAAATATATAACAGCAATATTTTAAATCTGTCCCTGAGCCTGGGGCTTTGACCCTCATTCTTTTTTGGATTTGATTCTAATTCTTGCATTAAGAGGATGAGAGGTATTATTTTCTCATAATCAGATAGGTATACACACAGCAAAGTTGATGTAACACTGGGTTGGAGGCATAGTTACAGTTAACTGCTGCACTGGCAGTCAAGTGGCTTTAGTGTGAGAATTTAATGTTGCATTGCACTTCACCACAACATATTGCACTGTATGAGGCAGCACCAGACTTTTTGTTTTTCCCCTTTTCTTCACTGTGGTACAACCATGATGTTATATAATTTTGGGGGGGTAGAGGACTTGCCTTTACATCAGGGGTGAAGTGGGGCTTACCCTCTGGAAAAAAAAAAAGGATTTGTATTTTTTTTTTGTTGGTTTACCAGTTTTGATATTTATTTTTCAACAGGGGATGCTATAATATAAGTAAAAGAAATCTTTGCTACTGCTGTCATTCCAAGGGGGATCAATCTTTGTCAGGCTGGGATGAGATGGTTTACAGTCCTGCCTGTTTTGCCAATGGCCTGCAACTCTCTTCTCTGGACTTTTGTGAGGTGGCAGATTTAAAGAAAACTCACTACAGAGTATTTGTCAGACATGTTGTAGCAAATGGTTGTAACAAAAGAAATGATTCTTTTGAGTTGGGACACAAGATCTGAGTTGCTTAGTCATATTAAGACCTCACTAAGTTTATTGTTGTTATTAACTGCAAAAAAAAGCAGCTGCTAGAAAATAGAAATCAAAATGTAAACCGACAGTAAAATAAGTGCAAAATATTATAAAGGAGATAAAAGAACTGCAGATGGGATCTTTAGAAAAGGGAAGAATCAAATTACATATAAATAAATGGAATCGGTAGGAACAGTATGTGCAGAGTAATGTTCGGGGGGGGGGATGAAGTTTAAGGGAAGCAAGATGTGAAGAAATTATGTAATAATGGAACAGATGATAATTGTTGAAAAGAAAACAGCTGTATACTGCATGAAAACAACAACGTAACTGTGTCATATTTTTAAAAATTTCATATCTATTAAAGATTAAAAAAAACTTTCCAACCCTTAAAGTGCATTTTTTATGCAATGTCAGTCTCCACAATCCACCCACCTAGCCAGACCAAATCAGGATATTATAAATGTAGTACTGGTCAATGTGGAAAGCCTCAGTAAGAAGTTTCTGTTCTTAGAAGCCCTCCTGACCCTAGAAGATATTGACAGTTGCTTAATCACTGAAGCACACCCTCCAAGTTTAAATGGTTGTATTGTGAGGGCAATCCTTATATGCACCAAATATAATGAGAAATTTAAAAACAAATGCTTATGGTGGAATACCTGTATAAATAAATCATATAACAAGATAAAGAAACCACTTAATGCTTATAAAAGGTCTAATCCCACATACCTTAACAAAACACATAAGTAAACTAGTTAAGAGCTTAAGAGAACCGAAGTTGAATATACACTTAAAATAGCTACTAAAAAAAAAATAATTACAAATCTTTCTTTGACTGTCAGAAAGTTAAGAACTAATACCCAACAATGTTCAGGATTAGACCACAATAATACTGCCCACCCTGACCCAAAGTAAATAGCTAATATCGTTGATGAAAGAATTAGAACATGTTTTAATACAACAAAAGTTATAACTATTCCATGGATTACACTGTCCCAGCCAACCTTTTAATTATTGTGGAACAAATCTAGTCTTCAAAAAAGCTAAGACTATATCATCCATATGCCCTGATAACATACCAAACATGCATAATTATCAATGCCAAGTATGTCTTATCTGAAACCCTCTTAAACTCCCTAATCTAAGCCTCTCCACTGGTTACTTTTCTGAAGCCTAAACAACAACCATTGTAATGCTGTTACATAAGGGGAGCCAAACCATGGACCATAATAACTATAGATCTATTAATATCACTAGCCTCATATGTAAAACTATGGAATGTACTACCTCAGACCTTATTAATCCAGACATTGAAGATCATTTAACCCTGGACACTCATCAGTTTGTCTTTGAGTAAAAGAAGGTTCTACCACTTTAACCTCATTAATTTCTTTGAAAAGGCACTGGATAGATGTTCTGCAGTACAGACAGGATAGCTTGACCTGGGCCAAGGCCTTTGACACTACTTCCCATGCAGGCATTATTAAAGACTTGTTGATCTAAATATAAATCCTCATGCTGTGCATTGGATAGCTAACTGGTTGGCTGAGATACCATATGGTTAGAGTCTCCACTTCAGGAGGCAAGAAGGCTACCAGTGGTGTACCATAGGATCAGTATTGGTCCCTCTCCTGTCTGGCATCTATTTCTCAGACCTTCTGGCCAACACTCCTGGCCTATGGTTATCTATGTTCGCAGATGAGTATAAATTGGGTGTTGTTAATAGGTTCATAGGTAGATACTAGGCTATCTGCCCTAGGGCATTCACAAGCCTAGCCAGAGTGTATTTGTCTTCCGCCTCCTTATTGGATTAGCCAACTGTGCCTCTGTAAAGTAGGTCAAAGAAGGTACCCTTTTAAGATTAGTTTACTATGCCTCTGTCTAGCAGGGACACAGAAGAGATCCCAGGGGTGAATTTGCGATTTCCCATCCACGCATCCAGATTTCGCTTGAAGAGGGTCAGCGAGGGGCTATGTCTAACATGAATTGGGTTTCCATTCCAGAGTGAGGGGAACCTCTGGGAAATTAATCTGTCCCTCCAGCAGGTCCTATTTATTTTGTGCTGAGGTTTAGGTCCCTGGAGCATGTAGCTCTAAGGGACTTGGATTTTTTGAGGTGGAGCATGTCCATTAATTCTGGGTTTGACATGGCTTTGTACGTCAGGCATAGATCGCCTCTGAGTAGGCGGTAAGCAACTGAGTAGAGCTGGAGTGTCTTTAGTCGAGCTGAATAGGACATCTGTTTGTAGCCCATGATCCCCTTGGTGAGGTACTTTTGGGGTCTCTCCAGTTGCTGCAGGTGTCGGGTAAGGTGCATCCCAAAAGGGGCATTGTATTAAATTATGGGCCTGATAAGTGACTAGTAGAGGGGCACAATGACCTCTCTTGATCTAGATGCGAACCCTTTCGTGATAAGGTGGGCTATATGGTCTTTCTAACCACTTTGGCAACGTGATTATCAAAGGAGAGATTACTATCTACGTTGGTCCCCAAATCTCTAATTACTTCTTCTGTACTTAATGGATTACCACCTATGTGGTAATTTGTGGGCACCTTGTTTTTCCCAAAGGGGATGACTATGCACTTTTTAGCATTTAGCTTGAGGCCGTGGCTCTGGCACCAAGCATCCGTGTCTGTGAGAGATTGATCTTCCACTGATTTACAATTGCTACAGCAATGGTTAGACAATGTTAACAATTAGTACAGGGGCAATGGTCTGACATTAAATGTGAAAACATGTACTATAGTTGGTTAACCATACATCTGCCTATACCAAAGTGTGATACATCCCCTCCAGTCAGGCATTGTCTTACAGGACTGAACACTCTTGTTGATAATTCCTTATCTTTTGACCATAACCTCTCCACAGTAGTTCAGAAAGCCTTTTATTTGACTTGTCAAATTTCCAAATGCATTTCCTCAAGATCTTAAGTAGTCTTAATTCCCCTTTACTTACTTCTCATTAGAGACATTATTGAATATAATGTCCCCTTTGGCACTTATTTCTCTAAACATATCAATCAATTTGAGAGGACTCGGGGAATCCTATGTAAAAAGATTAGTGGCTTTAAAAATGTATATATTCTTTTATATATTCAATCTCTGTAAAGGTCTGTGTCTAGCCTTTCAAGCCATGAAAGATCTGACCACTTTTGACTTATTATTCCTCTGCAGTGCAAATGTTTTTTCAAATACATGGTTAAAGGACCTAAACTTTCATCAACAGATAAATAAAATATACTGATGTTATACATTGATACTCCAACATATTTCACACCTCTGGAGCATACTTAGTACATGTCAAGAAGACTAGCACATTTGCCACATTCAATGTAAACCTAGATAATTGGATGGGCAGTCTCAAATTCTCCTCTGGCTTGTCGTGTGTTGTCCTCTGAGAGGCTGGAAGGAACTTAATAGACTAGGCTATGGCTACAGCTTTACTTTCAAAAACCCGCCTTGTACAAAGATATCTCATCTACTTTTTGTAGAAACTATATAGATCGTCAGGTGAAGATTTGAAAGCACAATTACAAATAGTTAAAACTTTCTCAGATGGTATAAGAATGACATTTGGTTTTGATAAATGTGCAAAACAACATTTATCCTTGGAAAGCCGCAGTACCAAGAAAAGATCAGTCTGCGACAGGAATGTGATATAAAGGAACTTGAAGAGGACAGAGTGAAAAATATTTGGGAAAAGATGTAGGGTTAGCAATAAAACATGAACAAATGAGACAAAGTTTCGTAAAGAATGCTTCAGAAAACTGCATTAAATATTGAAAACTGCCTTGACATCTCAGAATAAGGTCCAAGTTTTAAATTAGTTTGCTCTTCCTGCCCTGACTTACAGCTCTGGTTGATTGACTAGCCCCAAACAGCATTTTTCAGCTGGACAAGAAAAAAGAAAAATGTTTCATGCTTACCAAAGGATATATAAAAACAGTGCAAACCTAGATTAAATATCTCTAACTCTGTGGAAGGTATGAGCCTCCTCAAAACTAACTACATATATAGGTCTGCAATCATAGAACTGCATACATATTTACTGACATCATCAGAGCCAAACATAGTCAAAGATCTAAAGCTGGAAGAGAAGAAGTCTAAGATGACATCATTGCTTAGCTCAGCAGAAGCATTTTTATAAGGAGTGGGAATGGAAATCAAACCAGAAGTAGAAGTGAGTCAGACTACAACTGAATGTGTCAAAAAAAGAAAGAAAGAATATAATAAGATCTAGAAGAAAAGAAAAGAAAATTGGAAAGCCCACAAATCTAATGCCAAGTACAGAGAGAACTCCTACAGCAACCACACATTGATCAAGATATGATGCAAGAATGGTTAAGGAGAAGTGCAATTAAACCAAAATAAGAAAAACTAATAATGGTGGCCCAAGACAGTGGGCTATGTACATGCTGGTTTACAAATTCTGTAGAAAAAGTGGGACAAATACGGTGACCTAACTTTCCACCAGCATCTGTCCACTGTCATAAGAAAGTCCTCCTATATTGTACAGTTTATAAACAAAGGGATTATGTCTAGATCTAGAGATGTCATTGTCCCCCTTTACTCAGCCCTCATTAGGCCAGTCATTGACCATAATGCCCCCTTTGGCATGCATCTGTCCAGGCACGTGCAATAACGGGAATGCCTATAGAGATATCTTACTAAAAGGATGCGAGGCCTAAACAATATGCCTACATGGACCAAATCAAAGCTCTGTCACAATACCTGGTATCCTACAAGCTGCTAAGAGGTAATTTGTCTGGCATACAAGGCATGACCCAGTACTAATGGACCTACTACACATCAACAAGTCAAATGGCATCAGAAATGCTAGGTCTGGGATCTAAACCACTACTGCAACATCAATAAAATGTTTTGGAGGGACAGGTATATCTCACAGAGGATACTGCTGCTCTGCAACAGACTCCCCACCCATGTAAAGTAAAGCTCACGCCTGTCCATTTTCAAGTACAACTTGTATCTATGGATGGGATTTGAATGTCTATATCAGCACTGTCCCCTTGTACAAGTAATGGACAGGGACATCCCAAATATGGGTCCCCTGCAATTAATTATCTATGGTATGAGCCCAGTTATTCTCACTAGGGATAATATATATTCATTGATAATGGGATGAGTAAAGACAATCTAACACCAAATAGAATAGGTTAATTCAAGCACCAAAAGGGAAGTTAGGCTTAAAATGGCCCACAAGGGCAGGTAGCCTAGTACTTACTTATGAGCCTATAATGAGTTAAGCAGTCATAACTATTTACAGTTGTGAAGTTTTATGTATTGTTCTTGGAATTTTCTGTAATTATAAAAAAAATTGTTGTTACAATAAAAAAAGAATCATGCTTATTACATCACTACAATTGTTTTCTTTAGCTGTCATAATGTATATTACTGTAAGCATTCATGGATAATTATAGACGTTCAAAAGTGATATTTTTTATAATTTATTTTTTCTCCTGGCCTGTCAACTATCAGACCTTCTCTTGGTCAATAAGCCCATTTGTTTTCAGCTGGGTAAGAGTCGACCAATTGGGATCATCATCTGGGCAGCCATGAGATGGCTCAAACACACACCCAGCATGGTCAGTGCTGCACACGCCCAGCATGGTAATGGGGAGGGACATTGTAAAGAGCTGTCAATGAAGGTTGTCCCTTCACTTCTGCAAGGGGCATTTTCTTCAAGCAGTCCTTCTCCTCCCTCACAACATGTGGCGTGTTCTCACTGGTGGGAGATCACATGCCATTTGTATCTCTGAATGCATGCAAACCCCTCTTTTCCCTGGGCATAGCAAATAGGCCATGATCCTTCACTCCTCCCCACCCTGTCTCTCTCCACCAGTGCTGAGGCTGCTTGAGTCACAGACAGGGCTTCATCCATCTGCACCATGGAGTGAGACTAAACATCATATTCTTAAAAACCACTACAATTCAGTATTTTGTAATTATTAACCCCCTGCATATGAAAAGTAAATCATAGGATCATTAGATTATAGGATATAAAAGGCAATTTAGGTGACAGAACATGTGCAACTTGATAATGCCTAGATTTTGCAAAGAGGGTGATGCCTGTGACTAACAGTGTAAATGTAAGGGCACCTATCCAACTATGCAAGCTACATCTGGAAGATCACAAGGAATCACTTTGCATGCCTCTCTAGGGTAATCCATTCCAAAGTAAGTGAAGGTACAAGGTGATGAACCTGTCTCTTCATCTAGCATTACTTATTTCTCAATGAAGGCTTAAATCTCTGGTTCTAGTATTGGCAACACAATTCAATTTGTTGAGGGAAAGCAGGTTGAGAATAATACTATCTCTAACGGCACTGTAAGATAGATGCAGGTATCCTTTCTGGAACCTGTATGACAGTGTTTTCAGTGACAAGGATTCTAGTCCATTCTGGTAGCAGAGCTGAATCATAGTCAAATGCTGTCGTAGGCAGGGTAATGGGTCAGTGACAGCCCCCGTGTCCCCAACCCCCCAGAGTCCCTACCCCTCGACACCCCCATGCAGCAACCATTCCAGTGCACCATTACTTGCCCCCTACAGTTAAATAAAACACTGTTCAAACCTGTCAGTGTGCCTAATATTTTCTTCTTTACTTCTACAATAATTGCAGATATTTGGATTTAATGTAAAACTTTTATTCCAAAATTATTAGTAAGAACACCAATAGCCATTTGCTAAGCAAAACAATATAGTCTCAAAAAAGTAGGCTTAGCATGAGCAACAGTAAACTTTTCTGCCCTTGAAACTCACTTTCAGTGAAACTGCACTGAAACCCACAATCATAGAAAATGCACTTGGCCAGTGACAAATTAAGTGTACCTTTGGGTTATTTTGAAACCAGAAAACCCCTGCACATATTTTAGGTCCATGCATAAATGCATATGTTCTTTGATTCACCTTCCTTATTGTGTTAAATTATATTCTTTGCACTTGTTATAGTGTGTTTTAAATGTGTCGTTTTGAACAAGACAGTAATCAACACACTAACTACAGAGTTCAGAATGACAGGAAATATTTTAAAACAACATCACATGACAGTCTCAAATGAATACAGAAAGTATCTAAACTAATCTTTACTATATTCCTATCTACCTCTAAAAGAAATACTATGCCCAAATTTTACTTACAGAGCAACACACAGGCAGAAGTGCTGAATGGATGTTCATAGGTCCAAGACAAGATACAAAATGCCCAGTCTCCCTCTCTGAGACAGAGTTCTTAAATTAATATCACATATTACTGCTGGATTAGCCTGGATAACATCACTCTTTGTCACCTGCTTTCAGTTCCCAGGCTAACAGATACTAACAGAATTTTTAACATCTCTGTGTGGGAAGTACATATCTCTCAGAAGTTTGCAGAACTTGGAAGTTGTAAAATAATAACATGCTTTTAAATTTGAAAGCAAGTAATTATTTATGTTTCAAGACAATAGTGTCTGCTTCATTGAAACTGAGATAACACAATCAGAAAACAATTTCAACTTATTTTCTTGAAGTTTTGCAAGTTACCTCTGTATGTTCCAGCTTCTACTATTAAAACATACATTTGCACAGGTATACAGTATATATACATTTCTGATCTTTTCCAGTAGGGTACACTGTGGTTACATTCTTGAAGCTCAGTACATAGCTTATAGTTCGCTTACATTTGTAAGACAAGCATATGAATCATATTAATATTCACAAATGACATATGATTATTTACAAAATTCTAGATGAATGGGGTGATAGTGTCACAGACAAATAGACATGTCTGTAGTTACTAGGTACCTCAACCAAAAGAGGACGCACTGAGAAGTGCAGCACTCCCCCCTTATATTACATTAAATAATAAACATACCATCATAGTTTCATAGGTTCATAGTTTGATACTAGGCTATTTGCCCTAGGGCATTTACAAGCCTAGCCAGAGTGTGTTTGGCTTTTGCCATCCTTCTTAGATTAGTTGACTGTGCCTCTGTATAGTAGGTTACAGAAGATGGCCCATTTAAGGTTAGTTTACCATGCCTCTGTCTAGCAGTGACACAGAAGAGATCCCAGGGGTAAATTTACGATCTCCCATCCATCAAGGTTCTTCTTGAAGAGGGTCATTGAGGGGCTCTGTCTGACATGGATTGGGATTTTGTTCCCGAGTGAGCGGAGCCTCTGGGATATGAATCTGTCCCTCCAGCATGTTCTATTTATTTCTGTGCTGAGGTGCAAGTCACTGGAGCGTGTAGTTCTGAAGGATTTGGATTTCTTGAGGTGGAGCATGTCCATTAATTCTGGGTTGGACATGGCTTTATACATCAGACACAGATCACCTCTGAGTAGGCGGTAAACAACTGAGTAGAGCTGGAGTTTCTTTAGCCTAACTGCGTAGGGCATCTGTTTGAGTCCCTTGATCCTCTTGGTGAGGTACTTTTGGGGTCTTTTTAGTTGTAGCAGGTGTCGGGTAAGGTACATCCCAAATGGGGCATTGTATTCAATTATGGGTCTGGTGAGTGATGAGAAGAGGGGCACAATGACCTCTCTTGATCTAGATGTGAACCCCTCCATACCATACATATGGAAAACATGCCATCAAAACAAACAGCCTGAAACTTTTCTTAAATATAAAGAACTCCGCAACCTTGCTAAAAACAAATCATCAGAGACAAAAAGTCCTACTATATTAAGTTCTAATTTAACCAATCTAAAAACCCAAAACAGTTCTGGAACTCCATTAATTCTCTTCTTAACCCAGGTACCAAAAGCAACCCCTGCCCTGACATCAGCAAATCTGACCCTGAAATAGCCTCTCTATTCAACTCCTTCTTCACTAACTCCATAGATGAACTGACCAAAACATTCTCTAACAATAACCCCTCTCCCTCAATCCACCCTTTCGTCACCACCACCTACAACACCCTCCACCCCCAACCCTCCACCTATATTCAACCTTAAACCCATCTCAACATCCTATATAAAAATTACTCTCCAAATTAAAACGTTGGTCCAGTGCCCCTGACAATATCCCATCCTCCTTCCTAAAAATAGCCGCAGATAGTATCGCTTTTCCCATTAGCATCCTGATCGATAGATCCATGCTAGAATCTTATGTTCCCAAACTATGGTGCACTGCCTTCATTCTACCTCTTCATAAAGGAGGCAAAAACAATAAGATTTCCAACTTCCGCCCCATAGCCATCCTCTCCCCAATTTCCAAACTACTAGAAAAATGCATTCACATTCAGCTCATACCATTCTTAGTCAATAACCAACTAATCACTCCAACTCAACACGGCTTCCATCCAGGCCATAGTACAACCACTGCACTTCTCTCCTTCCTAGAGACAATAAATCTTGCCCGGGACTCTGGAAAAATAGTTTCTACTGTTCTTCTAGATCTGTCCAAGGCATTCAATACCATCTCCCACACCCATCTCCTAAACCATCTCTCCGACCTTAATCTCTCCCAGAATACCTTATCCTGGTTCTCTAGCTACCTCTCCAATAGATCTTAAGCTGTACAATGGGGGACAGGCACCTCAGCTTTCCTTCCCACCCCCACTGGGGTTCCCCAGGGATCTACACTCGGTCAAATGCTGTTTAACATCTTTATTAAAAATCTCAGCAAAGCCATACCCAATACCAAAATTGTACAATATGCAGATGATTCCACATTAATCTGCAATGCCACCCAACCTCCCAGAGCTTCAGACACTGACCAAGCTGCTTTCTCCACCACTGAAAATTGGATGCTTCAGAATCACCTCTCACTAAATGCCAATAAATCCAAAATACTATTATTCTCTCCCTCAAAAGCTTCCCCTCTTGATAAAAACTCATTACAAATCATTAGCCAAAACAACTCCACTATAGAGGTTGTTCTCTTTGCCAAACTATTTGGGGTCACTATTGATGAACACCTGAAATTCGACACTCACATCTAGTAAAACATTAAGTAAACCCATGTAAAACTTGATATGATATACAGGAACATCCAATTTCTCTCTCCTTCCACCAGACAAACGCTTGCCACTACCTATCTGCTCCCCTCACTAATGTATGGCGCTCCTCTATTTACTAACTTATCTGCCACACTCACTTCAAAATTGGAAGTCTGTTATAATAAGATTTCTAAATTTGTCACCAAAGCCAAATACTCCTCCCATCACTGTATTGCCCTTAATTTGTTACACTGGCTTCAACTCTCCAACCATCTAGACTATCTTCAGATTACTACAGCCCACAAACTAATCTTTCAACCCTCTAAGTGCCCTGTTCTATGCAACATCCTTCTCCCCTACACCCCTCAGAAAACTCTCAGATCTACTCACCAAAACCTAATCTGCGTCCGAAAACCCAGTCGCCCTGCTGGTCAACTCCTGCTATCCTTTTCCTTAGCAAAAAAATGGAATTCTCTTCCTTCCTCTCTAAGGACCTGTGCAAACTTTGAAAACTTTAAATCTCAGTTACATTCCTACCTTTATTCTAACAGAAAATGCAACTGCATTCTCCCCACCTAGTCCTATAATTCTCTCTCCACCTCTAAACCCCTCTCAAGCTATGATTACTAGCCTCTCTAGCTATGATCTATAGGCTACCATACATATGTACATATTGTAAATATCAAATTTGTACCATGTACCTAAGAATTTACACCTGCTCTCTAACATGAGCTGTAACTGTAAATTGTTCATTAATAATATTGTGTCTGTATCTAAAGGTAACATGTACCGGCGAAATTGCACCTGCTCTCTAGCATGAAACAATTGTAAATTGTTCTTCTTTTCTATATTGTATCTGTATCTAAACTTTGTAACATGGAGCTTTTCTCCCTGGGCCTTCACTGAAAACAGGCTCCTTCAGCCCAGTGGACATACCCGGTCATCAAACTGGAAATAAATAAATTAAAATGTCAGCAATCAATCTACTTGGTGTGGGAAGGGAACCCACAGCCTTCTGTACCAAAGACAAGTATGCTGCCTGTTGCACCACTGACTCTGAAAGCAATAACTGAAACTTTATGACTGACATTGACAAACCAAATTAAAACACACACACACACACACACACACACACACACACACACACACACACACACACACACACACACACACACACACACACACACACATACACACACACACATACACATATTAAAGGAGAACTGACGGTGTTGAGGTTTAAAGCACTTGCTTGCCAATAACTGCAAGCTGGGGGCAAACATTGAATCACCCGACAATGTAGATACCTCCAGTGGAATCTAGACCAGACAAATGATTGGTGCCAGAACCATGGCCTAAAACTAAATGCAAAAAATGCATTATCATACCCTTTGGGAAGTCAAATACCTTTGCAAATTATAACATCAATAGTATGCCCCTTAGAGTGGACTCATAGGGGGAGCTCTAGGTACATAGATAGATAGTAGCCTGAACTTTGACCACCATGTGTTCACAGTGGTGATGAAATCTTTTTATGTGGCACAACTTATAAATAAATATATGGCATCCTAATCCAGGAAAATTACAGTACCACTTTACTCAGCCCCTCATTAGATCAATAATCAAGTACAGTGCACCATTTGGCATGTACTTGATTAAGCACTTACAGCAGATGGAGTGACCTCAGAGGCTCCTCACAAAGAAAATATAGGGTGTAAACAGCATGAAGTATGCAGATAAACTAAAAGCACTATCTCTACTGATTATTAAATTGTCATCTATGCCTGACCTACAAAGCATTCACAAATCCAGCCCTGATGGAGCTGGTACACATCTGAAAGTCAAATAGCATGAAGGGTCACCCAGTCTTGGGATCTAAAGTTAGTCAGCGACTCAAACAAAACATGCTGGAGGTACAGATGTGTGTCTCCGAGATTGTCCCTTCTTTAAACAGACTTCCTATTCACATTAAGCAGAGCCATTCCCTGGCCCTCTTCAAACACAGTTTGTATTAATTGATGGGGAATCACAAATTCACACCTGGGTTAGTGCCTACGTCCCTTATGGACAGGGGCAATCTGTAAGATACTCAATGCACAGGCACAAATCCATGCCATCCTGTTGCCCCTAGGGGCCATATATTGGGTAAAACAGGATTATATTGGCTAGGCTTGTAAGAACACTTAAGCTGTTATTCTAGTAATCTCCTATGGACCTATGAACCTGTGAACATAAACTGCTGCTGCACTCACAGTTTCCTACTCTGCTGCTGTTAAATCAAGTCTCTGTTTACTGTTGCTTCTTGATCCTGCTGTTAAATCAAATCTCCCACTGTTTTTAAATTCAGTCCTGTTTCAGTTTACATTAAACTAGGGTTGCCACCTATCCATTTTTTTCCAGACTATTTGGAATCAAATCGATTCTCTGGTAGTCTGGAAAACACTGTACAAACTCTGGTATTCTGTTTCAAAAAAGGAAACAGACTATCGGAGTTTGTTAAATTGGCTGATTTACTATACTTTTTTACAGAAAAGTATAGTAAATTGGCTAAAAGCAGGCATCAGGAATGGAAAAAGAAGGCACTGCCGTCAGCTGCTGTTATAGTGACGGGTGGAATGTGGACGGGAGAAGGGTGGGGTTATGGGTGAGGCGGGGGGTGTGATCTTAGTCTAGTTTTAGTCACAACAAAAGGTGGCAACCCTAATTATGGCAATATCCTAAAGCTGAAGTTTTGGGGGCTTGCTGTCCTTTGCAAAAGTCTCCTGCAAGTTATTAAAGCCCTACTCTGTTTATGAATGTTTTCAGGCTTGTTTTCTTTTACAGATGAGATTTTATATTTTATCGATCCTCTCAAAGCCAGCACTGCCCCCAGCCAAAACAGGCCCTAGGCAGCTGTCTAGCACATCTAATGCTGGATCCGACTGACTGGTAGACAAGGTTTTTGAGATCAAAGATCCTTTTTGTTAGCAGCCTCTGTATTTTTTCAAGTTTTTAAATATCTCTGGATGGAAAAGTGCCAAAGGGTGTATTATATACAATAAGTTTTGACTAGGGCAGAATGCAAAGGGACAATAACTTTCTTAGTTTTAGAAGAGATGCCCATGGCAATTAATTGTGATATATAGAAGGATTTATAACTACAGTTGCTACACGATGGTCAAAGGAGAAGGAGCTATCAACTATGTTACCAGATTCTGATCACGGATTCATATGGTAAAGGGGTGTTCTCAGTGCAGTTGGAGAGTGTTTCTGCTTCTTAAAGGTAATGCTGCTGCATCTCTTATCATTTAGTTTGAGTAATTTTTCTATGCATAATGAACTGACTTTTGTTAAATTTGTTTTGAGATATATGTATTCAAAGAAGATTTAGCAACTCCACCCACCATAAAGTCATCAGCAAACTTTGTCAACCAAAGTTTACTATTATTGGTTTGAAGGCCTGAAAAGTAAATACCAAGCATTAAGGCCCCATCACAGATACAAAGTGGATACCACTGGTCAGTTTCTCTTTGTCTGAGAAGGCATAATCTACTTGAACAATGTGTATTCTGATCTTAAGCCAGTTTGGCTATGGATTTTAGCATGTAGGGATTTTATGTTTAACGTCATCAACTTATAAAAAAATTCCATCATGTGGTATGGTATCAATTGCCTTGGCCAGATCAAGGTAGGCAGCATGGTTGTTGTAACTACTGTTGAATGCTTAAGTGATTTTTTTCAAGAATTTGATGAGATTTAGCAAGCAGGACCAGGTCTTTGCAAAGTTAAATTGCAGAAGGTTTAGCTTAATCATTTTTCTGTGTCATAATTTATGACAGTGGTCGTGATACATTCCATGGCTGTACAGATAAGACTTGTAAGACTGATGGGTCTATACTTTCCTGGGTCCATGGTGGAATGTTCTTATGGGAGAACATTACTACAGCAGTGCAATAGCATTCAGGGACATAAACAGTATGTGGAGGGGATCAATGAGTCCATGTTTAGTCCTGTTTATTAGACAGCCTGGTATGTTCTGGACCCACGGTCAAAGTGCTCTTGATCTTTTAGAGTACTTTAAGAAAGTTCTTCTTAATGATAATGGGGGGGGGGGGGTTGTGAGTGACTAAGGGGAAAGTTTAAGAGATGATGGTAGTTTTAGGGGAGAAATTTTCTACATACTTGCTAGCCAACATGTTTGCAATGCCTTCTGGGTTTAAGTGGGAGGCTCCATTATGGAGAAGCTCTTAGTTTTCTGACATAACTGAAGAAGAATTTACAGTTATCCCTTGCTTCTGTTTCTAGTCATAATTCATGTGGTGCTTTACTTGTCTTTATAGTTGTTTTCAGTTTCCTAGTGTTTTTTTTTTTATTCCATTTTGATGCTATGGGGTTCTAGCACTATGAGGCAGTCTGAATATTTTTTTATCTTGTGTTATACTGTTTGTTTATGTCAATAGACCACAAGGAAAGTTTATTTTTCAATTTACTACCATACTTGGTTTTGGAAGGTCCTTTCTAGGTCAACATATTTACCTAAATGGGCATAAAAATCACTAGTGTAACTGTCTGCGTAATTGGGGTCTACCATGGAGAGATTTACAGGTGATACAGCCATAACTCGGATGTGACCTTGCCTTACCAAGCCACTGACTGGGTAAATTTAGAGCTCTCATCACACAGTTGTATGAGGTTGGGATTTTTTAAATCTTTAAAGAGGGTGGTGTTTATTAACTGAGTGAGTAGAAGTTTTGAGGGTAAAGATAGCTAGATTATGGTCAGATGTGACTAATGAAGGGCCAAACCTGGGAGGGGAACAGACAGGGCTCATGTTGGTGAGTACTAAGTTAAGAATGCTTACACCCCAAATCAGTCTGAGTACAAGCTAGAACAGGGTGTTTTTCTTTACTCAGTCCAAGAAGTGCTGAGCATACCCAATGCTGGAAATGTAAGAGCACCAGTCAATGAAAAGATAGTCGAAGTGACCAAGGATGAAAGAGCTGTTGCTTACAGGGATATCGTCTATGAATGCCAGGAATTATTTGTGGTAATCTGGAGCTATGATAAGTGATTGACAGCAAGCCATGAGTTGGGAATTAGATTTCCCTAAAGTGAGCTGTAGTTAAATAAGCTCACTTCTGGGGTGGAAGAGGGTCTCTAGGTAACCATTTTGAAAGGATACTTTCCCAGATGTGCACTTACACTCCACACCATTAATGGTGGGTCTAAAGTCATGGTAGACAGAAAACTCAGGCACAGACTGTGAACTCTTTAAGGATTTGACCCATGTCTCAGTAAAAATACATACATGGATGTTTTACAAATACAGAAGGGCAAACAAAATTATAATTTTAAAATTAAAAAGTGTTCAAGTGCTGGTTGTGGGAGCACAGACTTCTTGCATAAAAAGTAGCAGAGCAAATGACAGTAAGTTGTTTTATATGAACATTACGTTTTATGACTGGAAAGTGCTCTTTGCCTGTTACGTCCAGTGTACATTATCTGTGCACTGAGCTGAACCAAGTTAGATGTAATTTCATGGACTACAAAGCTGCAACATTTGATACAAAAGATATGTTGTCATGATGCAAGTAATGCTTGCTTAATATCCTACAGGTGATACAAATGTATCAATAAATGTGTTTTGCAGTATGAAATGCATACCCCAGCACCCCATCACTTTTTAAGAGTAGAACTAAATGTTGTTATAACAATTCACTGTCATTCACACTGTCTTCTTTATATGCAGAGGGTCTGTGTCTGCCTGCAGCTGCCTAACAACTTTCCAGTAGTAAAAGTTAATATGTAACAGTTCTTTGCCAGAATGTGCTATATTTATATGTAAGAGGGCTGCAGCCTCCAGCCCTACTATGTGAGCACTTTCCATTTAAAACAGTGGTTGGAATTACTTTCTAATTATACCTGTAACTGCATGTGAAGAAGCTGACTAATCTGAGCTTTAAGACTTTGTATCAACAGAAGGCATACTGAAGGCCAGCTCTGTGCTAGATAGTCGTGGCTTTGACTCAGGTGAACCAAGTTCAGTTAGCAGGTCATGTGTTGGTAGAGCCAGGCAGGAAGGGTTGAAGTGAGCGACAAAATGCCAGCTCACTTATCCTAAGGGATGGACTGGTGGTTTCCCAAGTAGAGGTTTATAAGTGATACAGCCATAACTGGGGTGTGAGCTTGCCTTACCAAGGCACTGACTGACGCCCTCACTCTCACACAGGTGGAAGCACTGTAATGCAGGTGAGGGCACAGTACACCCAAGACGTTATAGGGAATTCACATTGGTGACCAAGTGGTGGAATAGATCTTAAACAGGAAAAAGCCTGAAGGATGTCTGAATCACAGTCTTTGTAGCTTTTCGTCACTCTGTGCAAAGAATTGGCCAGTTGATTGTGGAGGTCTGAAGGTTAGCTGGCAACAGTGGGATATAAAAACCGCAATGACACTCACATTGATATCTCCTATGTCTGTGTGATATTATACAAGCATTGCTTATATTACAAACAGTATAACTTGTCATGCAGATCCCTGCAGCTCTCAAATACACTCATGCCAGATTCTTGTTGGGAAACTGTAAGTTAATGGACAGTAGCTTACTGATATTCACTCTGTACTTTTTTATGTAAACACCCCCCATGTTAACACTTCCTCTTCCTAAAAAACTAAAGTCTTTGCTAATAATTTACTGAAGTTTGCTGTTACCTTCATATGCAAATCCAGTTCTAGTCACGATTCACAAATGAACTCTTGATGACCTTTTCCCCAACACACTTTGCATTTGTATGCAAACTGTCACACATTTCTTCAACTTTGAACCCCGCAGTAATAATGCTGTATGCCATCAAATTACTTCTCACAACCAGTACACATTTATAAGACTATTTGATTTACAAAGACAGTTCACTTTTGCAGCAACTCAGTGTAGCTACATTTCATTAATTTTTTTAGACACATGCAACATTCAAACAACATAATCTACCCCTCCTGTGTGTGTGTGTGTGTGTGTGTGTGTGTGTGTGTGTGTGTGTGTGTGTGTGTGTGTGTGTGTGTGTGTATCACACACACACACACACACACACACACACACACACACACACACACATATATATAGGTGTACCTAAAATGATTTAAATATAAGATCAACAGTACAAATATTTATACCTAAAAAGAATTATACTAGGGAAGGGTTTATGCCTTTTCACCACTATTGTATCAGCTCAAAGGTGGTATATATTAGCAGAGGGTGTGGGGGTTGCAGGGGAGCATGCCCCGTGCAAAAGCTTTCACAAAACGTGGTTTGATTTTGTCAGATTTTTCACTGGTTTTCTGTGTGGTTTGATGTTACATTCTTCAATGTCTTTGCAGAGAGACAAGCCCCCTTGCATCCCCACACCCACTCCTAATTATGTATAACAACTGTGAGGTTGCACAACAGTGGGGAAAGGGTATAAACCCTTCCCTATTAATAAATTAAATTTTTTCAGTATTTTGTCTTTTAGATATTTTTCAGTTTAGATATTTTTACTGTCGACCTTATACTGTACATATATAGACTGATATCTATAGGTATACATGCATGAATCCTTCTTAAATGACAGCCTGGCACCATGTTGGACTGAAAAAAAAAACAAAGTCAGATTTACTGTAGTTAAAAGTACAACTTTTCTGGATTTTTTTAAAAAAAACTAAAACAGCACTTTCATCTATCCACATTTGCTTAGACTTCTTTGGACTGTTTCATCTATCAAAATTCAGGACTTTCAATATAAACTTTAATCGTGTGTCATAATTCATGAATAACTTATTACATTTAAAACAACACATACATCATAAAATACACTGAATACATTTTAAAATCCTCATCAGCCTTTCTCATATTTCCATTAAAATACCCCTTTATTTCTTGTACCCCCCCCCCCAGCTCCATTTCTTAACCCTGGTGTAATATTCACTAAGACCTGGTGCATGAGTACCTAACTTTCTGTCTGATATCCATCCTACTTATTTTCCAAATCCCCTTTCCTCTCATCTAATTGCACGCTGGATATGTATATGTATATATATATATATATATATATATATATATATATATATATATATATATATATATATATATATATATATATATATATGTAAACTTTCCCCATTTCTTACATCTTTTTGAGCCTCTAAACAATTAGTAAAGAACTGGCTTTTATGCCCAGTAGAAGATTTAATAAATCCAATAGTGGCATTAAAACTGTTTATTAAATGACTGAACTTAAATCTTCTTACAAGAAGTGGAGCACTGAATACTGTTGTAAATGATAATACATTGAAAACCTAGTGTATTTTGTCCACTAACTAACCAAATGCTATTAGCGTTTAAGAACACTTGTCAAAATGAAATAAGAAAGGTATTAATGTGGTCTAGTGAAATTAAGTTTTATAATTTAAACAGAAATCATAAGTAATTATGCAATGATGAATGTTTCACTGTATTACTTGTCTATCTAGATAAAAAAAAAAAATATATATATATATATATATATGTGTGTGTGTGTGTGTGTGTGTGTGTGTGTGTGTGGATTTACATCAGATTGATTTTTCAGAAAGTTGAACTCCGTATTGTTGAGACCATATGATCAACCCTCTGAAAAGTCAAACAGTGCAAAAACACTAAATCTGCACCCCAACACCCTTTTCTAATTATATATACCATCTCCAAGATTGCACTACAGTGGGGAAAAGAACAAATTCCCCATTTCCCACTGCACGCGATCTCAGTACAAACACTTTGACTTTTCATGTTTATTTTCGTGTTATTTGCAAGTTGATCATATGGTCTCAACCATATAGACTTTGACTTGCTGAAAAGTTGATTTTCTGATGTAAACCCATATCTCTTTCTCTCTCTCTCTCTCTCTATATATATATATATATATATATATATATATAGATGTGGTGTTTTCTTGTCAGTATGAATCTCTCCTTAGCCTCTCAGATGGCTTCATACCAAAGGCAAAGAGAACAGCCATGGCTCCACCACTAATCCTAGCAACTATAGATTAATAAGCCTTACTAGATTTGTCTGCAAAACAATGAAACGCATCACTATAATTTCGTAAATATAGATATTGTCAGCATAAAATCCCTGGACCCAAATCAGTTTGGGCATGTTAAGGGTAGATCTGACTGCCTAACTTAGGTAGCTTCTTTGAAAAGATCACTAAGGCTTTAGATGAGGACAAAACCACGTATAGACCTTGATCTAGTCAAGAATTGAGATATTAGCCTACAGTTAGACACACTTACAAACTAATCAAACTAAATGTAAACCATTAATGTTACCTGCTGGAGAGCTAACTGGCACACAGGCAAAATCTAGCAACTCAAGACTGGGGGCACTGTCTCCCCAGAATACTCATTACCTCTGGAGTCCTAAAGGGTTCTGTGCTGCGGCTTCTCCTATTTAGTGTTTGTTTATTTGATGTCCACATTGACATCAAGGATCTTTGGCTGATCAAGCTCACAGATGACCACAAACTTAAAGCTATCCATAAACTCTCTAGGTGACCCACAGGTCCTTTAGGAGGGTCTGTTATACACAAACACTTCATGCCACAACTATGGTGTAAGACTAAATGCAAAAGTTCACCCTAGTACCTATCACATAAAAGTCAATCCTTTAAAATCAATGCAGTTAATAGAGACATGAACAATTTTGAATACAATGAAATTTCCCAAAACTGATTTCCCAGAGTGTATCTTCAAGGTTCAATGCTATTATTCTCTTTTGTTTTCTCCCTTGTCAGGCCCATATGAATATAATGCTGCCTTCAGCATGTACCTGACCAAACTAATGATCCAACTTGAAATATCCCAGTGTTTCCTCACTAACAATCAAAGTTATATGTCCTATGTAGAATGCTTTAAAGTATTACTTCTATTTTCTGTAATGAAGACTATGAGGACATTATTCAGCAAATCTAAACAATGTCAAATATAACCACAAATCCAGACTTGCACTGGATGTATAAAAACCCAGCTCTAAACACCTGGCCACCAAGCTCCCGATCACTTTGTTGACTCCTTCATCCATCTCCTGATAACAGTCATACAAGCGATTGGATTCCCTTGGAGTGAGAGTTGAGCTGCAGCAGTGTGCTGTCATCTGAAAGTTTACGACTTAGCATTACCCATGTCCCACTTGGCCCCCCCAAGATAATTCATTCAAGGGAGCAGCAACTCCAAGGATAATACATCCGGTGGCTTCATAAAGGAATTTTTTATGTCTGTTTAGATAAATACATAGAGTTGCCATTTCCAACCAGAACAAAATATAATTAAAAACAAGTTATCTTGGTGGTTCTGTAACAAACATTTTACAGAAAAAAGAAAAACATTCCTTAAATTATACAGCAGACTCAAAAACCCCTCATGTTAATGATATTGACAGAAATATAACAAACACTTGCAAGTACCATTAGGTTTACTAAAGCAGCTCATGAATGTAGATTAGCATCTGAACCTAAGGGCAATTATAAGTCCTTCTTCAGGTATGTCAGCAAAATAAGGAACACTAACTGACATAGCTGTGAATTTATTAAAAAATTGTACCACCTGTTCAGACACAATAGCCATTGCCAATAAAATAATCAAATTAAAGTGCTAATTGTACCCCCAGAGATTTATTTTCAAACATATCAATGAATCCTTTAAATGCCCTGTTATCACATAGGAACATGTGCTGAAGGTACTTTCAAAGACCAAAAAAATTTTTCCATGGGACCTGACAGTATACATCAGACACTCCTCATACTGCTAAATTTAAATTTAGCTATAGGTTTTATTCCTGATGTTTGGCAGACTGCAGTTATGATGCAACTCTACAAGGGAGTCCCCTTCACAAACCTCAGGAATTACAGACTCATTAGCCTAATAAGTCTAATCAGAAAAGCCATATAACATATAACAGACCTTATAAACAATGATATCAAAAATCTCATTGAACAGTCAAGGGAATATCCTACATAATGAGCTTAACTTCTTTGAGATGGTAACATAGGCTGGTGACACTGATCATACTATTTAAATGGCATATCATGACTTGGCCAAGGCGTTTCACACCATAGCTATGCCTGCACTGTAAGTAAGCATAACGCCTTAAAAAATCCCTGTGTTCAAATGGATAGCAAACTGGCTAAAAAAACAGAACCCGTGCAGTGCAAATGGCGGGTGCCTCATCAGAAAGTATAAAAGTAATCAATGGGGTCCCCTAGGGTTTACTGTTAAGACCTCTTCTTTCAGCATTTACTCTTCTTATTTCCAGACTAGAAACCAAAATCTCTGACTAACTAAGTTTACAGATGACTGCAAACTGTGAGCTATGGCCAAGTTTCCCTCTGATACTGTAACCCTTTCATATGAATTCACACACACAAATAACTGGTGTTCTGAAAATGGGCTTAAACTAAATGCAAAAAAGTGCACTATTTTCACATTTGGTAGGCAGTCTCCTCCCTAAAACATACAGCATAGACAATACTCCACTTCAAAATGAAAACTTTGGTAGGGACCTTGGATCATGGGCCTTATCTTTCAGTCATAATATGACAACAGTAGTCAGAAAATCTGGAATATCATCCAGACTTAGAAAAGTCAAGGTTTCCTTATATTCAACATTGATTAGGGCAATTGTCAGACATAATGCACCATCCTGAATGCACCTGATCAGACATATCAAATAACTAAAAAAGAAAAAACCCAGAGATGCCTAACAAAGGTGACCACAGACTTGAAGCATTGTCCCTTTTTTCCGTACCTTATAGAATCTTGAGGTGAGATCTGAATCATGGTCAAACAGGGACCTATGCAGGGTAATGGATTGGGCCCCCGACAAACACAGCAGCCTCCTAGTCCCCCAACAGCCATTGTAGTGTTCCATTACTTGGCTATTTCTCCGCGGTTACCATAAACACTGTTCAAACCTGTCAGTGTGCATACTATTTTTGTCTTTTCTTCTGCAGTGATTACAGATATTTGGATTTAATGTAAAACTGTTTCAAATTTTGTCACACAAACACTGATAGATGTTTGCCAAACAAACCAATACAGTCTCACAATGAAAACAGACTTGGTATTAACAGTAAACTTCTCTGCCCTTGAAACTCACATTCATTGAAACAGTATTGAGACCAGATTTCAAAGAAAATGCATCTGGCTGATGGTAACATGTCTCCTTTTTGTTTATTTTCAAACCATAGGCTCCTTGCACAAATTTTTAGGACCAAACATACATGCATGTGTTCTTTCATTCACCTTCCTGGCTGTATTAAATTATATTCCTTGTATAATACAGCACCACTTATTAGAGTGTGTTTTAAATTTATAGTTTTGAACATTTTTCCAATAAGCAATAAAACAAAATGTATGAACCAATAATGACAAAACTGCCCATTTCAAAACATTTCAACCATAAAAGACCACTCAAACTTTTGTCATTACAAAACACAAATGTGCAAAATCACTGCAGAAGTAAAAACCATCTGAATAATTCCACAATAAAAAGATCTGTAACTAATAAAGAGGTTGCTACTAGCAAATAATTTTATATTTTAGTGTTTCATCTACAAACTCAATGCCTGCTGCCCTTGTAGAATAAATTGCCTGTGGTATATGGCCACAGTAGTGCAGCGGTTAGCACTGTTGCCTCACAGCAAGAGGTTCTCCTTTTCAATTCTTGGCTGGGATGCCTCCTGTGCAGAGTTTGCATGTCCTCCTTGAGGTCACGTGAGTTTCTTCTGGGTGCTCCAGTTTCCTCCCACATTCCAAAGACATGCAGTAGGTGAATTGGACAGTCTAAATTGGCCATAGGTATGCGTGTGTATGTGCAAATGGTACGGATGAACTACGATGGCAGGGCTAGCCACCCGGCAGTGTAAACCTTGGCTGGAGATGATTGTCACTGTTGAATTGACACACCGACCCCATGTGCAAAATGGGAAAAAGGGGTTGAGGATGAATGGAAGGACATAAAAAAATAGTAAGCTGGTAATATTGCAACAGAGACTAGACGGCAAACCAGCTACATCTTCATGGTTACAAGACATTGCATGCCAAGGACAACATACTCAAGATTGCAGCACCCCCCCCCCCTTAAAGTACAATACAGTATCAATCCATCTACATGGTATGACAGTAGAACTCACAACCTTCTGCATCAAAAAGCAAGTATGTTACCTATGGTGCTACTAACACTGCTTTCAAATTCTTTAGAACAAAAAGGAATGACCATTTGCACATTGAAAACAGACTTAGCATGAGCAGCAGTAAACTTCTCTTCCCTTGAAGCTCACAATTCCTTGAAAATGTAGTGAAATTCACTGTCTGGTAGTTGGTTTGAGCCTGAGTAAATTAAGTAACTAGGATAACACACGCACACACACACATGCACACACACACACGCACGCACATGCACACACACGCGCACACGCACGCACACGCGCGCACGCACACACACACGCACGCACACGCACACGCACGCACACACACACACACACACACACACACACACACACACACACACACACACACACACACACACACACACACACACACACACACACACTCACCCTGTATAGAACTAGTGTTTGTTTACCTCTGGGAGGTGATCACTGGGGGTTAGATATACAGTTTAGTAGTGCACCATGTAAATAAAGACAACATACCATTTCTGTTATCTGTATTCATAGATATCTGCACACAGCTCAAACTGATACACTTAAGTTATCACAGATGTGTTTAAAAAAGACTGATTAATCCAAAATGCATTCCAGTTCAAACTTTTTGCTTTAACACTTGGAAGTAAAGCAAAGATTTCAGGTAGCAAGTGATGCAAAATAACAATGCACTGTGTAAATAGTTTTATTTGGTATTATATATATATTTTATAAACTGGCAACATTGAATGCGGTTAGTTTTTGATACACTTTAATCAAGCTTGCAGAGCTTGGAAACTTTGTAACTAAACATGTTCATACCGTGACTGCATTGACTAGTTAGACTGGAAAAGCAAGTTTTTCTGTCAAAATGTAACAAGAAGTTTTCAGCCATAGCTTAGCAAATTTATTTATTTACTTTTGTTTACCGCAATAGTCTGACCCGGTGAGAGCTCATTTTCAGAGGAGACCGCAATAGTCTGACTGGGTGAGAGCCCATTTTCAGAGGAGACCAGTGGAGAAAAGGTCCAGATTCAAGTTACAAAAAATTTCCCGTAAACACTAGATAAAAGTTACAAACATTTTCAATCAACTCTAACTGCACACATCATAGAAGTGGATCTACTTCATAAGCTCCAAGTTTTAAAACTTCGAACTTCAAACGTCCGAGACCAAAAGACTGAAGTTTTGAAACTTCAAAAACCTAATAAAAATGTAACAAGAAGTTTTCAGCCATAGCTTAGCAAATTTATTTATTTACTTTTGTTTACTGTAATAGTCTGACTGGGTGAGAGCCCATTTTCAGAGGACACCATTGGAGAAAAGGTCCAGATTCAAGTTACAAAAAATTTCCCGTAAACACTAGATAAAAGTTACAAAAATTTTCAATAAACTCTAACTGCACATATCATAAAAGTGGATCTACTTCATAAGCTCCAAGTTTTAAAACTTCGAACTTCAAATGTCCGAGACCAAAAGACTGAAGTTTTGAAACTTCAAAAACCTAATAAAAAAATAAAAACAAAAAAAAATGTTTTTGTGTTTTTGCAGGGGGCAAGTCCCCTTGCACTCCCCACATCCCCCTGCTGAATTAATATACCAACTGCAAGATTCCACTACAGTGAAGAAAATGGTCAATATCTTGTTCCATGCTGTACAACGATCTCCATTCAAAACGTTTGAAGTTTCAAAGCTTTGATCTTATGGTCTCGGCCTTTTGAAGTTAATTTACAGATTGTTCATAAAATTCTGGTACGAATTCAATGCAAAATATAGTCTATAAAGAGCAGTAAAAAAATAAATTAATAGACTACAGATAGGAGGCGTGATTTCCAGTTTTGGAAGTACATAGTGTAGTGTTGCCATTACCGGGAGATTGACAAAAGAGTCGAGGAGAGGGTAGTATAGAATAGAGCAGAAAAGAAACAGATTATTATCAGCAGAGAGGGAGAGAAATGGATGAGTTATAGGTGAATAGGTGATGAGACAGATGGAGTTAGTATATAGTAGAAGGGGAATAGTATGTGGAGAGAAGTTAGAAGGGAGAATTGTGAAGAAAGTAGGAGGAGGTTAGGAGGTTATGTAATAAGTATATAAGTTAGAAATACAGGTGGCAGATATGACATGAGAGGAGAGTAGGTTGAGTTGCTTGTTAGTGGAAAGTTTTAGCCAGTAGTGGAGCATGAGCAGAGCCAGTTGTTACTGAAAAAGTCTTTTACAAGTTTTTTGAAGTAAGATGGGTTAGCAGTGGTTATGATGGGTTGAGGAAGAGTATTCCATATTTTGGAGATATAGTTAGAGAAGAGAGAGAGACTCCATCTTGGTTATTGGATTTGGAGACCTGTAATAAAGATTTGTAGGAAGATTGAAACGTACAAATGTTAACATAAGTTTGAGGCATTAGTTGAAGTGAGGGGGTTTTATCTGTTTGGTGTACAGGTTGGTGAGCAAAGGTGAGTCGAGTATAAATTAAGTGATTAGGTAGTTCTAGCTAGTTCAGTTGATGTAAGCCAGAGCAGTGGTGGAACCTATGTGGTGTGTTGGTGAATTTTTAAATTTTATTGTAGCAGGTTTCGAGGTTACGTAGATCAGTTTTACTTAGGTTTGTGAAGATAGGAGAGGCATATAGTAGGGTGGAGAGAAGATGAGTTCTGGTTATGTCCTGTCGGTAAAGAAATATTTGATTCTAAAAGAAAGAAACTGTATCAAACTGCAGTAGAGCAAATGTGATAACATATTCACAATTCTACCTCACAGATACTGCTAACCTCCATTAAGACCAACAATTTCAACACATGACTTGGCAACTGGAGCTTGATAAAACAACTGTATTATACATCTAAAAAAAGAAATAGCACTCTGGCTTATCACCTTTACTGCTGATTAAGCTCCAATATTTGGAAAAAGACAAATCAGATAAGTGCTAAAGTGGTGCAACATCTGACCTTAACAAATGTTAAGCACCTCCTGCTAAAGTTGTTAAGGTCAGGTCCCACACTAGGCAGTATAATATGTCAGTATAAATGTTAACATCAGAATAAAAGAATTGTTCCTTTCTGCTGTCCATCAATAACATGTGCCTGACTTCCTGTTCTAAACCAAGAAAGTTACTAGAATAACAGGATGTGTGTTCACTGATTTGCTGAAGGATATAGAGTCTGAAACGTGTGCCATTATTTAGTGTCTTCGGTCCTGAGCAACTTGTCCAAAACTATGGACTTCATAAAGAACACACCCAACGTATGAAGCAAAAATCTGGACATTATGCAAAAAATCTGTAGCGTTGAGAGACATGGAAGGTAAGTGTAAACATAATGCACAGTGTTGCACTACCATTCTGAAAGCACTGCAGCTTTGAAAGACAGTAAAACACTCCCCTAATAACTGCTCAATAATTTCTACTACCCATTCCTTAAATTCCTGTCTTTTTAACAGGTAGGTGAGGAAGCACCAGTGTCTCATGTTTACTTCATTACCCTGCATTTTGTCTTAGTTATTACTGGTGCATGATCTGAGATAGTTATTGGATATGTGTCAAAGCACTCAATTAAATGTATATGCTCCTCTGAAATATAAAATATAATTTCTATCTAGTCTAGACCAGAATTGTACCTTGGGGAATATGTAAATTCTGTTCAAGTTCCTACTACTGAATTCATGTCTTCCATACCAAATATTTTTGTAAACATCTTTACAAATCTACCCTCTTTTGCTATATTTTCCATTCTCAGCCTTCAAGATACATCCAGATTGCTGCAAATCAAATTCCAGTTCCTGCCTATAAGTAATATTCCCCGCTGAAAGCTGATTATTTCCTCCCCAAATTTTCTAAAGCTCCATAATGGCAGTTTTATGTAAAATGTAATACAAGCGAGTGTAATCCTCATCCCTTGCAAGTATCCCCTTACTACCACAAATCTACCTTTATTATCATTTTCCCCTCTTCTAGCAACACTGGAGCACAATGTGGAAATTTCTGATTCAAAGACACTAGCTGCAGTGTGGAAGGACCTCATCATCAGCTAACTTGCTTGTATCTAAACTGCTGTTAAGCACTGTGAGTGCAGATCGAAACTTTCTGAGGTAGACAACAGTGGCAGTGGCCACATTGTTTTAGCACAGACATCCCCTGTTCTCCCTCCCACATCCAATATGCACATTGACACGCACATTCTGTTCCTGTTTCCATGCTGGCAGAATGTGTCTGATGTCCCCTTTTTTTGTCTTGTAAATCACTGATTGCAGTCTGCCATTAATGCCAATGATTACGGTTACACATGTCATATCCTTCAGTAAATCCATGTTAGTCAAAAGCTTTTAGTCCAGCAACTTTCTATGTTTGTGGGAGGTATATTTAACATATGTTTCTGATTTTGTCCTATCCTGTACTATGAGGTTGAGAGGAATGTCTCCTGTACCTCCCTCTAATATGTCACAGATTGTTACAGGTGTTGAATACTACCATGAAATCCTTAATATATATTTTTTAAAAACTCTGCTGCATTAACTTATCAGTTAACACAGTGGATTAGTGCAAAGGTTTGCTGTAGCAAGGGTGAAGTTTTCAAACCCTTTTAAATTGCAGTATTTTTTCCTCTCTCATATTTTTTCCCACAGGGCATCCATGATGGTAGCAGTGGCGCAGAGGACTAATATCTGAAGTTGAGGTGGTGAAGGGTTCAAATCCCCTTTTAGTGCATTTAAGGCACAAAGGCACATTACTTAACAGTGTCCCTGGTATATAGGGGTTCCTGCTCCACAGTGTTTTTTTTTTTTTAATTATGTGCCTTTAAGCCATGCTAGATACAATATCCCTGATGTCTAGAGGTTCCCCATTCCTGATATGTATGAGTGCCATTACTGCATGAAAGGTTATCCCTGGTGGCTAGTGTTTCATCCCTATTCCAATTTTAAGTACCATTACAGCATGGGAGGATATCCCTGGTGGTTATTGTTTCCCGTATCCATGGAATTAATGACATACCTGCTTCCTCTGACCCATGTAGTTCAAGACATCCCTAGTGTCAGTGTTCCCCTGTCCCAATGCTACAGGCTTTGCTATTAGACTAGGGTTGTGTAGAAATATAGAGATATGACAACTACCTCAACCCACTCATACATAGATACACACACACACACACACACACACACACACACACACACACACACACACACACACACACACACACACACACACACACACACACACACACACACACATTCTCCTCCTCACCTCATTGCACTCACAGCCACACATATCCATTCTGCCATACACACACACACACACACGCACACATATATATATATATATATATATATATATATATATATATAAATAAATAAATAAATATATACAGACACACACACCCCTCTGTACCCCCTACTGCTACTTCCCAGACAAAAAAACATTCACAAATGCAGCCACCCTCATACACACAATCATACCCCCCACACACTACTTGACCACTAAACTCCCCAGAACTGACCTGTACCACATCTTGGCCATGGTCATTACAGTGAGCGTCCATGCCAGTTTGCACAGCTGAAAAATTTTATGAATCACAATCTGTGTAAATGCCTTACCATGGACAGTTCCAGAGTAGACCACATGGCTAATTAGTATATGGCCTATACCTCTCAACTGTACAGATTTTTGGCTCATATTTTTGGTCTGTTCTTCTTAAAATCTGTGGTTTTCTCGGCAAATTACTGGGATGATCTGAGGCCTGAAGTTTCTAAATAATCACATACATTTGAATTTCAGAATTCAAATCCTTCAGAAAATATACGTTAAAACAAATTGTTATTCTAGTAACTTTCTAAGCTTATAAGAGTAATATTTAGAGTATGTCCCTATTTTTGGGCCTTTGTCTCCCCATTTTGTCAGTGTTTGTCCAGATTTCTTTTACTAAGAGGTTGAGAGGTATGGTATATGCATCTCTCCCAGATTGTTTGTTATCTTGGAACACATCCATGGATACAGTCCACACTGATATTGCACATCTTCATGTTGCAGCACTGTGATAGGTGTGTCTGAATCAGACATTGTTACTGCAAAGTGTATACAACCTTTTTGTTTTTGTAACTCTGTCTTCACTGTGTTTTTGTTGTTGAATTTTATACTTAAGCACTGCAATGCATTATACTCTAGGCTGTATCATTTATTTACCTATTTATTCACTTGTAGCTTTAAACAGGCAGAAACTCTGTATAACTTTTTATAAAAATCTGGTGAGCATTTGGTTTGTGTGCACATTTACAGTTGCAGTACATTTTTACAAATGTTGGATCTGATGCTGGCAAATTTCATTCATTCCTCAATGATTGGGTTTGAATCTGACCCTCAGATATTACTCTGCTGCTTTTTACAGCTCATGGCTACTGGAAACTCTTGAGCTCCTCCCTTACTAGACCCCTACCATACCTCAGATCTTGTGTGTCACCTTTGCATACAGTCGTTGTCGCTGTGAACTCTCGAGAGTTAGTCAGTTGAGTGCTTTAATTACCTAATTACTTATTTTTCTATCTCTGATATTTACTTATTGTTTATCCTCCATTATCCTACACTATTTTACTGTATTTCTTTCTACCATTGTTGGTATTTACCTTTCTTTTAACCTATCTTTACCCTTGCAGTAATCTTGTTTACCATAGTCAGTAATTTTTCTCCCCTTTCTTTCTATCTTTCACAAAAAAAAAAAAAAAAAAAAAGTTTTTCTCTGTTCTTAATATTAGAAATTTTGTTAAGATGGCTGAAAAATCCTCCAGGCTTTAAAAACATAAGCAGTGTGGGCACAAGATTACACTGTCTGATGCAAATGATTTGTGTGTATATTGCTTGGGCCCTGCTCATTTAGAAATAGACTGTGAGATCTGAAAAACCTTTAACCACAGCTCTTTGGTAGATCACAAGAACAAACTAATTATGAAAGGTCTTCTCCTTACAACTTTTTCAGAATCACTGTCTGGAGATTAACCTGCCAAGCCTGACAAGAAAGTGCCCTGGCAATGGCTGCCGGATGCCTCTGGATCCTGCACTCTGTCCTCAGATCCAACCATGGAGCCTGCTCACAAAGTGTCAAAAAAGTTGGATCTGAAGACTAAATCTAAATAAGACTAAAAGGGGATCTGCAGCAAGTGCACCTGTTGTAAACTGGAGTTTGCTAAGCTCACTTGAAGGGTCACTGAGTGCCATTTTGGAAGGAATGAAATCCCTGATGAAAATGGAGACATTACCACCATTTCCAGAGGGCTTGAAGGAAGTACAGAGACCAGGCAAAGAGGAGGGTGTCCTCATTCCTTATGAACCATGTCTCAGTCACTATATAAATATAGAACCATTTCAGGTGCATATGTGTCTCCAAATCTGGAAGTTTGTTATGAAGACTCCTGGCATTGAGAAGAATCACCTTAATGTTGTCTAGAAGGTGATTTGATTGTTGGTTATGTTGAGATGTTCATTACATGAACTCTGACTAAAAAAGACACTGCGAGTAGCAAAGGCTTTGGCCAGTATTGATAATTCCTTGAGTGTGAATGTGTGGGTTAGAGTTAGAGTAATGTTAGGTAAGGGGGTAGAATAATTGCTTGTGATTGTAAGTGTTTAGGGTTATAGTTAAGATTATGGGATAGATTAAGTAAGAGAATAGAGTAAGCGTGTGAGTGACTGGTAGTGTTTAGGGTTAGGCTAGGGAATACATTTTGTGTGTACATGCATGCAATGAGTGTCCCAATATCTTTCGTAGTGGTAGTGTTAAGAGAACAGTTTTTTTTAAATTTAAGATGCAGGGTAGAATTAGAGTCAGGGTTAGCACATATTAATAAGTGGCTTTGCTGGCTATAATGGATTCAGTAGTCCAAGAAATCTTATACATCCATAAATCACAAAGTCCAGCTAATACTATATACTTCTAAATCAACTCCAACGAATAAATAAAACATGATGGAGAGATAGATTTATAACACTAGGCTTACCCACTTCTCTGGACAAACAAACCCTCCAAGTTAAACAGTGTGACCCACTGTCTTTAAAAAGGATAAGTGGTTGGGTATTCATAAATTCACCCCCTAGTATGACTGGTCTGGTCCTCCTTGAAAAGGGGGAGGAAAAACTTAAGGTGGGCACTGGCAAAGTGGAAATGTCCTTGCAGTGCCTAAGAACCTATGACATATGACTAAGTCACATCTCTGTATGTAAGCAGAGTTAGTGGGCCTTACATGCTTAGGCCTGCTTTCCTGGTGACTCTTGAGTTACCTGTATGGAGCTGAAGTATGTGGGAGTGGAGAAGGAGTATGTGCTGCCTTGTTGGTGCCAAAGGCTAAGATCTTTCAGAGTCTGTATATGCATGGTCATTTTATAGACAGTATGTGCACTGGTGAGTGCATTGCAAGACCATAACATTTACATGGCCACTACAACAATATCAAGTATACCAGTCAAATATTTTAATGTACTTTTTGGTTTTGCATTGCAGATCACCTTGAGATGTTAGTTGCTGTAAGCTTAACCCAACTCCTAACTTTCTGAGGTTTTGATTCTTGCAAGGGAAGGGCGTCAATAAAATGAATGCATTTCCTCTCATGGCAACCTGTTTTTACAACTCTCTTCTTGAATAGCCAGAACCTTCCTCCTCTCGATGCTCCTATATGCTTTCCCCTGCTATATGCTTTCCTCCCTTTTTATCAACTTAAAAAAATCAGACTTAACCAAATTGGAAACTTGCTACAACAAAATAGCCCGCTTCACAGCCAACCTTCCCTAGCAAACCCACCATTGTATTACTCTACAGAAATTAAATTGGCTCGAGCTATCTAACCTTTTCCATCTCTACCAGCTTAAATTCACAAACATTATCATCTTCCATCCTGACAGTTGCCATCCCTCAAGGAACTTGTTGTTTCCAACTCATGCCCATGAAGTGTGAGATCTACAGACAGAAACTTTCTCCAGTAAGCAAAGCTAACAACACTTATGGTAAAGCCCTATTCTCAAATCAAACAGCCAAATTATGGAACTCTCTACCCCCACACTCAAAATTATAGACCCATCGACCTAACTAGCCTGATCTGCAAGGCCATGGAATGGATTATCATGCACCTACACTCGATCCCACACATTTCATCAAGGGGAGGTCATGTCTGCTAAATTTGGTGAACTTCTTTGAGACAGTCACCAAAGCCATGGACAAGGGGAAGACTGTGCACACCACGTACCTTGACCTGGCCAAAGCCTTTTCAAAGGCATAATAGATAAACTCTCTCAACTAGGTATCAAGCCATATGTTACCAGATGGGTAGCAAACTGGTTCACTGATAGACCCAACCTAGTCAAAACAGGGGAAACCACCTCAGACAGTAGACCTGTAACAAGAGGCATACCCCAGGGTTCGTTATCTGTTATTTGAGGTATACTTTTGTGGGGTGCAGGCCAAAATCAGTGGGCTATGGCTGACCAAGTTTGCAGATGACTGCAAGCTGGGTGCTGTCATCAATTCCTCTAGTGAAGTGGGCATCCTCCAAAAAGGTCTCACTCAGACAAATGACTGGTGCCAGAAACATGGCCTCAAGCTGAATACCAAAAAATGCATTATCATCCCCTTTGGGGAGAGTTATGTCCCCACAAATTATAACATTATTAACAATGTCCTAAGCATGCAATCAGTTGTGAGGGATTTGGGCACCTAGGTTGATAGTAACCTGACTTTTGACCAACATGCTGCGTCCGTTATACGGAAAGCCTTCTACTTGACCTACCTCATAAGTAAGGGTATCTCATCCAGGGGGCCTCAAACATCTGCCATACACAGATAGGCTAAAAGCCCTATCCTTCTACTCAGTTTCATACAGACTCCTCAAAGGTCACCTCTGTCTGGCATACAAGGTGATCACGGACCCCACCTTGATGGGACTGCTGCATATCCGCAAGTCAAGGTCCACTCAAGTAACTCACACGTGCAGCCTCAACCTGGTCTGTGATATCAACAAGACTTGTTGGCAGGACAGATTTATGTCCCAGAGACTCCCCCACCTATGGAATAGACTCCCCATCCACATCAAGCAGAGTACCTCTTTACCCCTTTTAAGTGCAACCTGAATAACTGTATGGGAAACAGAAAATATACCCCTGGGATTCCAGCCATGTCCCTGCTGGACAGGGGCATTGGGTACTGATTTGTCTGAACATGGGCTAAACTCTTGGCTAGGCTTATAAGGGCCTCAGGGCCAATAGCCTAGTAACCTCCTAAGATATATATATATATATATATATATATATATATATATATATATATATGTGTGTGTGTGTTTTCTAGGAAAGGCTTCTGTTAGTAAATTTGGTCAAATAGCTGGTCTCCTTTGTTGAATGACGAATCAGTCAAATTTTCGATTATTAAATTAAGTTAAGTGGGAATGGGTAGTTATGGCAAAACTTTCATTTGCAATTTTTTTCTCATTGTGGTTGAATGTGTGTGTGTGCGCGTGCATGTGTGGGTGGATGTGCATGCGCGTGAGTGTGTGAGTGTGCGTGTCTTTGTATGTATGTATATGTGTGATTAGAGTAAGGGTTAGCTATGCTGATTCGTTTTTGCATTTTCTGTGTGTGGTACTGTATGTGCAGTGTATATGTCTCTGTCTGTCTTGTGTCTTGTCTGTTACTGTTTGAGAAAGAATTGAGGTTTGGGGTAGTGGTAGGGATAAGGTTAGGGTTAGCACATGTCCGCAAGCAGTCACTTGAAAAAACACCACTGATGAGATTCATGAACATAGTTCACAGTGCAGTAACTTGGTGTATGTCTGAAATCACTTACCAAAAATGTTTGTAATTTGTTTGTATTTACACCTAGGGATGCAACATACAAGTTGTGCAAACATGATTTGGATGTGTATACAAATTAACTATGTACACTGCATGTGACAGTATAAAATGTCCAAAGCAGTTTACAAATGACTTCTGTTAGGTACAATGGCAAAGAATTCAATTACCCAAGTTATACTGAATATGCTGAGATCACTGATTATTATAAAAATGGCTTGCAGTCTTACAATAATTGAGGGTGGTCTAATGGTTAAAGTGTTTGCCTTACAAACACAAGGTGCAGGGTTTGAGTCTCACAAGGGATAATTGGCTAGGTTTGCAATGGCTCGCAAGGGCAGTTAGCCTAGTACTAACCTATGAATATGAGAGCTACTGCACCCTAATTATGGCAATAGAGCATGTTATGAACCATTGCCATGTATGATTGTGCTCTTAGCCACAATTGCTTTTCTTAGCAGTCAAGACCAGCATGACCTCTATAAAGGGATAGAGGTGTGGAGTGCTAGAAGGCAGTTAAAACCTCTACAGACATGGACTATCATGAGTGTTACCATTCCGGTTATTGTCACATTCCAGCGGTCATCTAGATAAATCATGAATTAATGGAAGCCATAATCAACTGTACCCTTCAAAGGTTTCCCAGAACGTAATGTCCCATACAGCAACATTTATTAGGATTGCCCAAAGAGATGTTGAATGGCATTCACTAATGTATGCTTTTTTCATGATTACCCAGCCTCCAGATAAAATTGGTACTGTGAATGTCATTCAAATTACTAACCAACCATGACCCTGTGTCAAATGATGCCAATGCCTATGTCAGCCATCATGGGTAACATTCTGCAAATATGTTCACGTTATTTGACTCTATGGGTTGCATAACTGTTGTATGCAAAACATACTGTGTGTACCTGTGATGTCTAGCTCTAACATTCCAGTGTCCTGTACCACACCTTTAAGACTAGCACAATCCGACATTGACATTTGGTAATGGTACATATCCTACAAAGCCCTAGCTCTCACCCCATCACAGTGCCTCAAACATAATCAGAAAAGGCCTATAATGCAGCTTGCAGGTCAATCAAAACATTATCAAACATGCTTTCGATAATCTGAAGATGAGGCTTCATTGCCTGGACTCTGACGTGAATTACAACATAAACCTGACAAGGTATGTCATATATTCATTGCATGCTACATATTGAAGCTTTATACTATACAGGCTGATACCAATACCTGCAGCAGCACCAGCAAAGTTCAGCAAAATTAATCCATGAGATGCAACTGCCATAATACCAGGCTAGCAGCTATGACAGAGCAGAACAGAACTGGTGCTGAATAGATTGATCTGGAAAATATTCAGGTATGGTGAGTCCTGCAAAAAATGCATCCATTTATTGTAATCATTTTGTACAAAGTAATAGCAAAATTGTCTAGTAAGCTCAGTTACAAAAATAAAATGCAAGGGGTCATATTAGGCATAAAATCATCAGCTGCCAGGGAAAAGAGTCTAGAGGCAGTGCAACCTATGGAAAGCCTGGCAAGTGCATAGTAGAACAAGTGTGTCAGTATACATAACCCATCTTTTTGCAGCCAGCAGTAATAGTACTTTGGACGATTATATCACATACTGATAGCTGTCCCCCCAAAAGCACTGTGCTTGTATCCATGTCCTCTGGATGTTTGTCAGTGTGCTGGACAAGAAGTCACATATGATGTAAAATAGTGGAATGACTTAAATCCCCAACAACAGCTCCAATTATCTGTGAAAATTGTGTTCTTATCAAAGGTGAATGTCTGTATGAATATGAAGAAGGTGTGGTGATGCTGAATGGTGTTGCTACCTGTGGAGAACACTGGGATGCATTAGTACTGGCATCCTGCTGCAAGGTGCAGAACAATGGCTACATGCTTTGTACAGTTGCTGCCTGTATTCATATTCGCTCATAGACAGCATAGCATTTATGAGACCATGCATCTCAGACACAAACTTGATGTATTGCTGTGCCTACAGAACTGCTGCAGTAGGACAAACTCATGTTGAGTCATGCAGACACCTTGCCTCTATGACCATACCCAGAATTCACGCAGTAGTCTATCAACACTGTACAAGTAGTTATAAGATGTTTTTAATCTTATATGTGATGGCTCCATTATTAGATGCTTTATTAGATGGCTACAGGCAATATGGAAAACACAGTCAGCATGAAAGGGGCAAATTGCATGTGAAGTTGGTGTATAGATATTTCTGGCTATAACCCTGGTTATTAGCATAACTTTACATGCATTGGCTATAATTATATATTGGAGGGTTTATTTTAGTCTGTGTGCCTACTGATTGTAGATCATTTGATAGAAAACTGAGAACTTAATCTGTGCTTTTTCAGTATAACGTGTAGTTAGAGTTATTCAAAATATATGTGGGTGCACCAATGTAATAGCATTCAAATGTTAGACTAGATAGTGTGGCTGTCTAGTCCTATGTTAGTTAAAACCAGCACTCCATGTAAGCTGCTGCTGTCCTCTAATGGTGCATATTCTGATGTAGCCGCCCATCATGTCATCACTGGAGTGCCATTTGGGCACCTTTTACTGATGTGAAATTTACATTTCCTAAGGAGTATGTGCTGTTATGTGCACCATTCTTTATGAACCAGACATGAGCATAAGTTTACAATAAGATGGAGCAAATGCATGTTGGTATGTAATGGATACTGTTGCATATAAATTCCCTTTCACAATGTTATGTGTTTTCTTACACAGAATGAAAAGTGACATTTTATGACTTTATTCCAAATAAGGCTCAAACAAGACTTGAGACAAACAAGCAAGAACAACTTCATCAGAGGCAACATTTCCTGCTAGAAACAACAGCTACATTATTTCTGTCTGTAAAATCAATGCCAGCAGAAGTCAAATAACAACTGCTCAGGAAAGCAGCCCTAATGACATTTTGAAAGTAAAGGTTTCAAGTCACAGAAGGTTTTCAGTACAACCCAGTGAAAATAAAAGAAAGGGATCCTGAAAAACTACAGCAACCAGCAAATGGAACCCAAGTAAGAATTTCAGCCCCCTTGACGTGTGGAAGCTTCTAGAAACATGACTTTTTACTGCTGAGTCTCAGAATAAACCAGCAGAGTGACATAGTCACTCGCAGATCAAATAATGTGTCCAGCTGACAATTATGGATACAAATTCAGTGTTCAGAGGTACACAGAAGCAATGTTAAACAACTAACTGTAATTTAGTGGCATGTCTCACCAAAGAGCTAGAAGATCATGCCAATGCAAACCTCATGCAGGTCACTGTAATCCCTGAAGAGTGTGTCACACGATACAGCAGTTAAAATTTCAGGGACAGTGAATGGTTGAAATAAATATGATGTTCTGTTTATCAGTCCAGCAGCACGTGTTACTTACTTGGATTCAGTCCTGTAGCTAATGATGACAGCACCAAAAACATAGGTTTAAAACTATGGCTGCACTAACTAAAATTAAGCTGCTTTGTGAGCAATAGCTAAGGGGCTCCATCTTCAAGACAGGAGGAATAGACTTTTTCTTTGTAAAGAACAAGAATATACTGGGGTTTCACTAAGTGGATGTATACCCAAATCTAGTAGAGAAAAATAGCACTGAAGACCTTAGTTGTCCTGTCACATATTAACACTATATGTGTGAAATAAAACAAAGTTCTGCATTTTCAAAATCAAAGCAACTTAAATCACATATTTTTTACTAATATTACAGTGCTAAAAGTTATTATCATAAGAAAGTGGATGTAATTTTTTTAGGATTGTTATTGAATTCAAATGTGATATTAATGTTTTGGAGTTATTAATGGTATCCAATATTCTGTTCAGAACAGAAAAATCTATTGAGTATTTATGTGTTTTTCAGAAAAGGGAATATACTATAGAATATATTATGCATAATGGAAATTACACATAGTGTCTCATCGTACAATGGAGACACTTAGGTCACACATGCCTCTAACTACTTCTAGCGGTTCACTTCTCTATCGCTATAGCCAGAGCCGTAATCATCATTACCACCAGGATGATTACCATCACTCCATGACTTTGTAAAATGTCTATTTTCGTGTGCAAACCAAGCACTTGGTGGAATAAGAATCTGTTATCATTTAGTTTCAGTGTTGATGGCAGGGCTAGCCACCTGGCAGCGTAACCCTTGGCTCGAGGTGATTGTCACTGCTGAAGTGACACCCTGACCCCATGTGCGAAATGGGAAAAGGGTTGAGGATGGATGGATGGAAAGCATTCTGTATTTTAGGAGAAGAAAGCCAGATGCTTAATCTGTCCAAAGATTATCTACCAGACAAGACGCTGCATAAAGGTGCGGGTCAGATACAAACCTGACAGTATGACATGTGGCAGTTTTTGCAAATAGAGCTGTTTTAAATGGGCATCAACAAAAGAAACAAGAAAACTACCTCGAAGTTACAACATATCCTTGGTTCCTGCCACCACTACTTATACTCTAAGCTTTTGCACTATTCTGGACAGCCAAAACCAAGGCAAATGATTAAAAATAACTTTCTAAAATGCAGACATGACCACAGAAAATAAATAACAAGCAGTGCATTCAGACTGTTTCCCACAAACTGTACTCCTTTAAACCACATATACTTAACAGCTTCAGTTCACAATGGCAAACATGCATGGATTTTAAAAAGAAAACAAAAAAATATAATTCAAATACTGCCTTTGGTCAGGCCTTGGAAAGACTGTTACTTATTTTCAATCAATTTACTGACAGGTTTCAAGACTGTAGCAATAGTAACGGTAATAATAACAAAACAGCAAGTATTCTTTCTGGATTTACCATGGAAGCAAACAGCATAATTTTAGTAGAGTGCATCAGCTTTCCATTCAATGTGCATGTACTCAAAACATATCATAGGTTCATAGATGTGTACTAGGCTAATGGCCCTGGAGCCTTTACAAGCCTAGCCCATAGGATTACCCTGGCATCATGCCATCCGACCTTAGTTTCTAGTGCCTCTGTCGAGTAGATCCCCGGAGTGAATTTTCTATTTCCCATCAAGATTTCTCATGAAGATGGCCAGTGAGGTGCTCTGCTTGACATGTATGGGAAGTCTATTCCATGGCATGGGCAGTCTCTGGGTTATAAACCTGTCTCTCCAGCATGTTCTGTTGATTCTGATAATGAGGTTGAGGTCTCTGGAGCGTGTGGTGCAGAGGGATTGGGATTTCTTTAGATGTAGCATTTCTAACAGAGCTGGGTCAGACATGACTTTGTAAGTCAAGCAGAGATCACCTCTAAGTAGACGATATGAGACAGAGAATGGTTGAAGTTTATTGAGTCTGTCCATATAGGACAAGTGTTTAAGGCCTAGGATCCTCTTTGTGAAGTACTTTTGTGGCCTCACCAGTTGTTGCAGTTGTCTAGTGAAGTACATGCCAAATGGGCATTGTACTCTATGACTGGCCTAATGAGAGAAGAGTAGAGGTAGACAGTGACCTCTTTATTCCTGGATGCAAAACTCTTATTAATAAGATGCGCCACATAGAAGGACTTTCTGACCACAATGGTGGTCAAAAGAGAGGTTGCTGTCAGCCTGTGTTCCTAGAGCTCTTATAACACCTTCTGTGTTCAGCAGACTACCAATCGATGTGGTAATTCAAGGGAACTGGGTTTTCCCCAAGGGGATGACAACACATTTTTTGGCATTGAGTTTAAGGCCATGGTTCTGACACCAGTCATTGGTCTCATTGAGGCCTTTCTGTAGGATGTCAACATCACTTGGCAATATCAGTAAATATCATTAATATATATAATAATACGTAATACATATATAATATGATATATAATATATATTATATATGGTATAATATAATAATATAATACATATATAATATATATAATAATGCATAAGTAATATATATTAGCAATATCAGCAAATGTTTTCTTTTTTTTCTGGGTGTTTTTTGCCCCTGCGCCTGCTTATCATCAGTTCTCTCTCTATCATACTAGGCCCAACTTATTCTCTAGTAGTGGGGATCATTCCTGGATTCAATGGGGAAAAAGCAGTCTAGATGGGCAGTTAGTCAGTGCTAACACAGCCAACAATAACTCCTATGCAGAGGAGCATGCAAATGCCCTAAACAACTGTGTAGACTTGGCTGTACCTGACTGGATAAAAAAACAGATCCTTCCAAAAAAAACAGGCCACCCTGGTGGACCTCAAATATAAATAAATTATATAACAAAAGGAAAAAATGATGTCTATGGACAAGAGGAAAGTTACAAGAACAATACCCACCACAGCTTGAGCAAGCAAATCAGACATTTTGTAAAGTCCTCTAAAGCTAGTTATGAAACTAAATTAGCATCCCTAGCTTAGGATCATCATAAGGCATTCTTTAGCTATGTCTGAAATTTAAAAGGGAATGCCTAACTATGTGCCAAACTTATAGTGGACAGTACCTTGCATACTGAACCTGAGGCAATTGCCAACCTGCTAGCTGACAGAGTTGGTGCAAACTTCACCCTCCTTTCCCCACCAGTCATACCCCAAAGCATACCTGACACCAGTCCTCTAACTAGTATCTGCAAAGAGCAGGCCATATCAGTGCTCTCCACTGCCAAAAACATGGCCTCTGTGGGAACAGATAACTTCCCAGGCTGATTTCTAAACAATCTAAAACAAGACCTCATTGAACCACTTGGTACTCTCTTTAACCTCAGCCTGAGCACTGGCTTTGTTCCAGCAGAGTGGAGAACAGCAACAGTAATCACCTTGCACAAAGGGGGTCTATCAAGTTACCCTGGGAGCTATAGACCCATAAGCCTAACCAGCCTTATTTGCAAAGCCATGGAAAATATCATCATGGACCTATCAAAAAGGGATTAGGGTACATTCAAACTCTTGACCAGAACCAGTTTGGCTTTGTAAGGGTAGATCATGCTTACTGAACCTGGTGGACTTCTTCTAGAATGTCACCAAAGCCCTGAATGAAGGCAAAACAGTACATATTGCCTATCTTGACTTGTCACTAGATGGGTAGCCAACTGGCTCACCGACAGAATGCATACTATCAAAGTTGGAGATTCTACCTTTACCAGTAGACCAGCTACCAGTGGTGTACCACAAGGATCTGCGCTGGGGCCTCTAGTGTTTGGAATCTATTTCTCGGAAGTCCAGATGAAAGTAGATGACCTGTGGCTTACCAAGTTTGCTGATGATTGCAAACTGGGCACAATCATTGAGTCCCCAAACAATGTTAACATATTAGAAAAGAGTCTGAAACAGACAAATAAGTGGTGCCAAAGCCATAAACCAGAACTAAATGCAAAAAAGTGCATTATTATCCCCTTTGGCAAAGAGGAAGTCCCTGCAAATTACAAAATTGACAGCACCCCCCAAGCTCAAACCCACTGGTGTGGTATTTGAGAGCACAGGTTAATAACAATCTAAACTTCGATCACCATGTGTCCATAGTGCTAATGAAAGCCTTCTACATTGCGCATCTCATAAGTAAGAGCATCGCATCCAGGACTAAGGATGCTATAACTCCTCTGTACTTGACCTTCATCAGACCACTAATACAGTACAATGCAACCCTTTGCATGTACCTCACCAGACACCTGTAGCAGCTGGAGAAACCACAGGGGTTTCTCACCAAGGAAATTCAGGGTCTTCTGAACATAACCTACATGAAAAGACTGAAAGCCCTGTCACTGTACTCTGTATCCTATAGGTTGCTGACAGGCAACTTGTGCCTGGCCTACAGAGCAGTCAGTGACCCTGCCCTAATGGAAATGCTGCACTTCCTCAAATCAAATGCGACAAGAGTCACTTGCTCCAGGGATCTCAACCTAGCCTGTGACATAAACAGAACATGCTGGAAAGACAGATATAGCTCCCAGAGTTTGCCACTTCTCTGGAATAAACTCAAAATTCATGTGAAGCAGAGCTCTTTAATAACCCTATTCAAGTGCAACCTAGAGAATTGGAGGAGGATAGGGGCAGTTGGTGCTGATCATAGACTCACTCTGCAAATATGACCATTAGCCATGGTCAGTTAGGGAACATGGGTATAATATGGCTAGGCTTGTAAAGGCCCTAGGGGCATTAACCTAGTAACCTCTTATAAACCTATAAACCTATAAGTCATAAAGGTTGCTTGTGCCCTTGCTGGCATCTTGGCTATGATGAACAAACTATAGTAACCTAACTCCTCCCCTTGGGGATGAGACATGTAACCTTCACTGCATGGACCACTATGTCTTTGCCCTATTCAAATGCCAGTTTCCATGCACTTGCTCAATGAAGGCTACTGTCCATTGATGCCTTGGTACAGCAAACACTTGCCCCCAGGTTGACTGTCCCATCCCTTCTTCTGAAGGATTACTATAGCATGTTTCCCCATGCACCCCAGCAAGGATGAGCAGGCCCTTTTGCTTTACCATCTCCATTAAGAAGTCAAGCTTTACTCATACTCAGGTAACCTGGAGTATAGTCAAAGCTTTATACCTCTGTAACACCATTCATTCATTCATTCATTCATTCATTCATTCATTCTCTAAACTGCTTGTCCTAGTGAATAGTGCAGTGGTGACAAGGAGACCTCGACTTCCTTAGTCCCAGCAAGAGTCTCTTAATTATCCTGTGGGATCCCCAGACAAGCAGAGAGAGAAAATTTCCCTAACACGTATTTTGATATTGTCTTAAAAACACTTAAGTCTAATCATCTTAACAGTTTCCTAACGTCTTCAGCCTACATTACTAAGCAACTGGAAACACAAATTTGCATTTTTCAACTGTCTCCTTAGCCAGCCTGGTTAAAATGGGTATCCTTAGACAATGTAGCAATTATTTCATTTTTGCTGACAACCACCTGCTACTTAAAAATAACTGACACTGTGTGAGAGATGTGGTTATGCAATGTTAATGCTCCGAAAGCTCCCTCATGTAGCCACTACAAATAATTTATTTTATTTATTTATTTTACATTTGTTGTCCGGGCTAGTCCAACTGGATACATGTCCATTTTCAGTAGAGGCCTGGGGAGATAAGCTCCAAGATTAAACTAATGTAACAGGAATACAAATCAAACCAGCAACATAAAACTAATACACGTTAAAAATACAAATGCAGTATAGCTGTAGACTAACATAGTAAAACTAGCATCAAGGAGTAAAGGCACAAAACGTTAAAAAATGATTAAATACATTGTAGCTGTAGATTAGCATAGAAGGAACTAACATCAATAGAAAAACATGAGTGTGGGTTTTGGCAATGCAGTAGTTTGAGAAGCATATATCTGCGGTATATAGTTTGACGTTGGTTATACAGAAGAGTGGGGAAGGGATGAGAGTCTCTAACTAGTTATTATGCCTATTTAGAACTTTACACATATATGACATACGTGGCATTAATACAAAAACTGACAATGAAAGTGCCAGGAGCAGGAGTAGGGATTTAGAAATGTACAAAGTAAGTTTCATGTAATAAGAAGGAAATAAGAAACTACAATATTAACTAAGAGGAGGGTTTATTTGCCCACTAGTGGGCTATAGAAGGGGAAATAGCAGTATAATTGACAGTTAGTGTCAATCTGGGTTAGTACATGGGCATAACCAATGTGCTTTAAGGTGTAGTTTTAGTTGGTGCTTGAAGAGTGGTAAAGATGAAAGTAATTCCCCTCCACAAAGCAAACCCTCCACAGAACTAACCAATTACCGCCCCATAGCTATTCTCTCTCCACTCTCCAAAATACTAGAGAGATGCTTACACTCTCAGGTCTCAGACTACCAACCTCCTTTCCAATACTCAGCATGGTTTCCGACCAAACCATAGCACCACCACTGCCTTACTCTCCTTTACTAACACTATCCTTCAGCATAAAAACAATGGCTATCTCTCCTCTGCTACTTTTCTAGACCTATCTAAAGCATTTGACATGGTCCCACACAAACAACTTATCTCTGTCCTCAATAACCTATCCTTCTCTCAATCAGTCACCAACTGGTTTCAGAGTTACCTGTCTGACCGCCAACAATCTGTTGTATGGCAGAATGACATATCTCCCCAAGTATCTGTCTCCATAGGGGTTCCCCAAGGATCCATCCTTGGACCCCTACTCTTCTCTGTTTTCACCAATAATCTAGCCTCTGCCACCAAACATGGCACACTCATACAATACGCAGATGACTCAACCATCATCTGCTCAGCCCAGTCCCTACCTGTTAGAAAAATATGTATTTAAATATATGTGAAATGCTAGTTTAAAAGCAAGGTAGTTTATAATGCATTTTATTCTATTAATCATATAACAGAAGGGATAAATTCATGTGTAAATGCAAGTAGCTTCTGAAACTGCAGTGTGCTTTGACCCCTGACCCTGGCAGCTGCCAGCTCAGCAAGCTTAATGTTATGCTTTTCATAAGTGATTATCTGCTGGGTCAGGAAATTAAATGTGTAAATCTTCCTGATAAGATAACTTGTCCTTGTAAATAATTAAATCTTCCTTTCCTGATGTAGTAACTTGTCCTTGTAAGATAAAAACACAGCTGGTGGGAAAGTGAAACAGTGAACAAAGAGGTGAATTTAAAGACTGAATCTGCTATTGTATTCGAACTGATATGAGACCTTTAAGAAGTAACTTTACAGAAAGACATTATGACTGGCCAGCTGGATAGCAAGGCCGTATTGTATCTAAAGGAAAAGTTTTTTAAATGTACTGCATCAGCATTATTAGATGAATAGAATACTGTTAGTAAAAGTGATGTAGATGCCTTGTGACTAACCACGTCAGTAAGGTGGGCATAACTTGAATGCAAACACTATAAAATATTCTGTACTTCCTGCATCATGTGAGACAAAATTCTGTACTTGTATGGTCTTTTGCCTCCTGGTGTACACTAGTAAACTTTTGAATCTGAACCTCCTGTGTATTGAATTCTGATTTTTATTTAACAGTTTGGTCCTTGGACCGAATTCCCTTGGTAAGCTGCAGATCAGAGTGTATCGGTGGTCGAATACTGCGCAGGAGAAGTTACCAAAATGGTTCTTCTTGAGTGAAAAGACCTCCGACTGAATTGTCGTGTGTAAAGAGGCTGGCCACTTTCTGATCTGTGGCCGAAGAGCGGAATTTGAACATTTTCAAGACCAGGAGGCTCAGGTAGGAAGAATTTGCCTTTTTTCTGTTTTAGATCAGGGACTAGGTTACAGTATATTGTTGTCAAGATTTGTTTTTGCAGATCAGGGACAAATGGAAGTACTGTATATTTTGTCATAGAGCAGGGTAACAGAATAAGGTAGACAGTTATTCTAGATAAACTGTAAACAGGAACTAAGAATTTGACATCACGTGATACAAAAAGGGTTACGTAACATTTTCTTTGACATGGGTAATCAGTGCACTAAAACCTCGCGAGATCCGCCCCTAACCGAAGACGCAAAATACATGCAATTACAGCGTGCTGATAATGTTAGGTATTATACGAAATGGGTTAACAAATATGAATTTGATGGTAAACTAGATAAACTTTCACTAGTTAAACTCCTTAAACAGCTTAAATCTGATGCAGGAGGTCAGGCAAAAAAGCAACGCCAACTAGGCATACCTCAAGCACACAGGTGGATTGAGGAAGCAAATCGTAGAGAACAGAAGCTTAAAAATTCAAAAACATTATTTTTAGACAAAGAGGATACCCTCCTCCTCCTCCCTTGCCCCCTCCCTTACCCTTTTCAGGATATGAAGCGAATGGACAGGCTGGTCCGCCTCCGCGTTATCCTGAAGTTTCAGTAAGACCACAACCATTTGTTAGAGATCCTATTGAGACTAGGTCTCGAACACGTAAAACACATAGGGACACAGAATCATACCAGATAGAGAGAAATCTACAATATGAGAGTGAGGAAGAAATATGCCCACTTATAGAAGTTCCAAATCCTCAGGCAGGACAGGAAGGGCAGGATCCAACACTCTTAGTATATAGACCATGGACACCGGAAGATATCCGGAAGGCTACTGAGGGAATCCCCCATCCAAAAGTTAATTTTACGAAATTTTTAGAAGATTTACAAGGCATGAGGTTGTTACCACTTGAATGGGGAAGAAGTAGAAAAAGTAGTAAGACAAATTATAGGTCTAGATTGGCACATGATTTGTGGCACCTGGAATCCTCATAATGCAGAACTTAGGCCACTCCCACATAGTGACGCAGAGTTAGACAACAGATTGAAAGGTCTAACAGACCGAATCTCTGAGAAATGGAAACCTAGAGCAGACTGGACTTGCATTAATCAATGCATATAACAGGAAAATGAGACAATAGATGGATATTATGCTAGATTATTAGAATGCTTTAATAATCATAGCGGTATGTCGGTTCCTGAGAACCAAACAACTGATTCCCCGTATGAACAACAATTAAAAAATGCATTTTTGAAAGGTTGCATTGCACCTATTAGTAGCTTCATTACGAAGCATATGATAGATCATCGAACAGGGAGGCTACAAGCCTTACTTGAATACGCTAGACATGCTGAGAGACATTTTAATAGTAAAAAGAAAAAGAAGGCGCAAGTCTTCACTGCTGAAGACTGAGCTGAAGTATTTGTATTACAGTCAGGTAAAAAGGGCAAGAAGAATGCCCAGGGAAACAAACAGTCTGACAAACGATCAGAAGATTTTGAAGAGAGGAAAAAGAGAGGTGAATGCTTCAAGTGCGGAAAGAAAGGGCATCTAGCTAGGGACTGTAAACAAAATAAGAAAGCAACGACAGAAGATAAAGGGGATGAGGACTGACTATATGATAGTGAGGATACATCATATGAAAGTCAGGAATCACCAGTAACAGCTAGAATAGAAAAGACAAATGCCAATGTAGTAGAAGGAGTAGAGGAAGTACAAATTGACTTAGACGAAAATGGAAATGAAATTTTAGATTTAGCATTGTTGAGCCTGGAGCTCTACCTAGCAGATACAAAACCGAAGTGACACTTCTGGTGGAGGGAAGAGAAGTCAAATTCCTGTGTGACTCAGGAGCGTCACGGACTTTGATACACCCCTCCAAGTTACCAGAACATTCCGAATCACCTGATTATATATTAGTAAAAGCAGCAAATGGACAGCTATACAGGGAGCCACTCTCCCATGATATAGCAATAACTGACCCTGTTTCAGGTATGACCCAGAGAAGTAAAATAGTTGTGTCTGCAAAGTGTCCAGTAAACCTATTGGGCAGGGACCTTATGCAGATATTTGGCATAGCAGTAGTTCCAACTGTACAAGGTATGGAGGCACAGAGACAAATGGATACCTTTGTAGTGTGATCGGAGGGTGAAACTTTTTACTGGTACAGCCAGGACCTAGTCATGACTGGTCCAGGGGCAGTAACCGAGGAACTGATGAACGTAGCCATCAGTAAAGCCCCCTCCCTTGACACTGATCAACAGCATTTGTTACACTGTACTCTATACTACTGTACCACACCAGGACCTGATAGAGAGTATGAGCAAGAACTGTTTAGAAATCGTGCAACTAGATTGGTTTTGCGTACTTTGTACTGGGATACAGAGGGGAACAGTGTAGTTAGCTGTTCATTACCTCAAAAATTCCTTGCATTGTATAGATCAAATCGGTTTCCACATGTCAGCTTGACAAAGAACAAAACTGTTAAATGGGCAGACTTAGGAGAAAAAGTAACAAGATGGGAGAAACAGACTGATTTAGAACTGTCAGAACAAGGGATACAAAAACAAAAACTGAATTGGTTGACAGACACATCCAGCTGTACACTTGCAATCTAGCGAGGACAGCTGATTAGCATTTTTATTAGAAGAAGAAGAAAAGACCTTATGTGAAATTCCAACATCTCTCTGGTCAACAGGCAAGTCAGATGTAGGACTTATTCGAACAGCAGGACCAGTTACAATTACCCCAAAGTCAGCTTTTAGACCACAGAAAAGACAATACCCTTTGAGAAAGGATGCAGAAATAGGAATTAAGCCTATAATAGCAGCATTACTCAAAGAAGGAGTACTGGTAGAATCTCCCGATTCACCATGTAATACACCCCTATTTCCTGTTAAAAAAGTAAACGGGGAATGGCGGATGGTACAAAATTTTACAAGCTGTAAATAATGCAGTAATACCTAGAGCACCTACGGTGCCAGACCCCCACATACTTTGTTAAATGATTTAGAACCGCAACAGAAGTATTTCTCTGTGGTAGATATTAGCAATGCTTTCTTTTCAATACCTATACATCCTGATAGTCAATATTGGTTTGCATTTACATTTCAGGGTAAAAGGTATACGTATACTCGACTACCACAGGGATATTGTGAGAGCCCAACAATTTTTGCACAAGAAATGGCTAGCAACCTGGCAGGATTTACCCCACCAGGAGGTAGTCAAATTCTACTTTATGTAGATGACATCTTGCTAGCAGCCCCCACCCAGCAGCAGTGCAGGGAGGATACTGTAGCATTATTGAAATTTTTAGCAATACAAGGACACAAAGTAAACAAAAGTAAGTTACAACTTTGGAGAAAACAAGTTAGATACTTGGGATATGTAATATCCAATGAAGGTAGAATACTAGATGAGGAAAGAAAAACAGCGATTTTGCAAGCACCCAAACCAACAACCAAGAAAGAAATGATGTCTTTCTTAGGTACAACTAATTTTTGTCGGAGCTGGATACCAAATTATGCTTTGGAATCTGCTCCACTGACCGACTTATAAGACACCAATGGCAGCACAAGACATTTTACAATGGACAACAGAAGCAGAAATAGCTTTCTGCAGGTTGAAGCAGTTGATAGCTTCTTCATTAGTTTTAGGACTTCCAAATTATCACAAACGGTTCTTTCAGACCATAGATTGTAAGCAAGGGTACATGACGTCAGTATTGACGCAACAACATGGGGACAAGCAATGCCCCATAGCTTACTATTCATCACAGTTAGACCCAGTGGCGTGATCTTTGCCTCACTGTGTACAAGCAGTAGTTGCAGCCGCAATGGCAGTACAGGCTTCGGCCTCAGTGGTGTTATTCCACCCTCTCACATTGTGAGTGCCTCATGCAGTTGCAATAATTTTACTGCAAGAGAAAGTGGCATACCTTTCTCCTGCTAGACATCTTTCATGTATGACTATACTGCTGAGCCAACCTCATATGACAATTGAACGATGTACGACATTGAATCCATCAACATTACTTCCAACTCCTGCGGAGGGCACACCACACAGCTGCCTGCAGGAAATTGAACAGTTAGCTTTACCTAGACAAGATCTTACAGATATGCCCTTGGATAATGTCGAGGTGACATATTACGTGGATGGCTCATGCAGAAGGGGTCCTACAGGGAAGAATCTGGTGGGATATGCAGTAGTTACAGACACTGAAATTTTAGAAGCTCAATCCTTACCACACAACTTATCTGCACAAGCAGCAGAGTTGATAGCTTTGACGAGCATGTACTTTAGCAAAAACAAGTGTGTAAACATATATACTGACAGTCAGTATGCTTTCCTACAGTACATGTATTTGCACAACAATGGAAAAATAGAGGAATGATAACATCCAGTGGAAAACCTATTAATCATGCGCAATTTATTTTGGAGCTATTAGAATCTATTCAGTTACCTACCAAAGTAGCTATTTGTAAATGTGTAGCTCATACAAAACAACAGGATAAGATTTCAAAAGGCAATGCACGAGCTGATGCAGCTGCAAAGCAAGCAGCCTCAGACTCAGAAACTTTACTTTTAAATGAGGAATTACAACCCTCTGAGATTTTAGATTTAGACATGTTAAAAACAATGTAAACGCTTACTACAAAAGCAGAAAAACAAAAATGGGTAAAACGAGGTGCAATTCTTGAGAATGGACTGTACATTTCCAAAGAGAAGAAAACAATATTGCCGTCTAATTTATTTAGATATGCAGCTTTGTTGAGCCATGGGCAGAGCCATGTCTCAACAGGGGGGATGGTACAGTTAGTAAATCGAATATTCCAAACATATGGATACATAAACTACACAAAAAAATTTTGTGCAGCTTGTCATACTTGTAACAAGCACAATGCACAAGGAGCATTTAAAACCAAGCAAGGAAGTTTTCCTATACCACCATACCCATTCCATACTATTTGTATGGATTTCATAGAATTGAATAAATGTGAAGGGAAGAAGTTTTGTTTAGTTATTGTAGACATGTTTTCTAAATGGGTAGAAGCTTTTCCAACCAAAACCCGGATGCAGCAACAGTGGCAAAAGCCCTGATAAAAGAAGTAATCCCTAGATTTGGCATTCTGGAGAGGATTTATAGTGACAATGGCACACATTTTGTGAATCAGACGATTCACCAGCTTGGGAGATTTTTTGGTATCTCCTTAAAGAACCATTGTGCCTACCACCCACAGTCAGCAGGACTGGTGGAAAGGTACAATGGTACCCTAAAAAGTAAACTTAGGAAGCTAGTAGAGGAGACCCAAAAGAATTGGATATACTGTCTGCCTTTAGCACTGCTGAGTATGAGAATGGTTCCAAATGTAAAGGGTTTGACTCCCTTTGAAATGGTTTTTGGGAGAGCATATTATGTGCCTCAGTGGAAAGCTCTCATGCCTGCAGAGCAGGAGGCTGACAGTTCGTTAGCAGAATATATGAAGAAATTGTTAAGGAATAAGTCTGTTTTGCAGTTTAACTCTTTTTCAGATAAGGAACAGACCAGACCGGTGGAAACAGTCGTGGGCCCTGGAAGTTGGGTGTGGCTGAAAGTGACGAAAAAGAAAAACTGGGCGAGTCCAAAGTGGGAAGGTCCATACCAGGTTCTGTTGGCAACGCCGACTGCAGTTAGAGTGGCCGAGAGGACGTCCTGGGTTCATTTGACGCATTGTAAATCGGTAAAGAACTTTCAACTTGATAAAAACTTTGAGACTGATACACAACGAGACTGAGATGGCCAAAAACAAAGCGAATAGAAGTTTAGATCAACCCCAGAGATGTTGCATAATCATTTTGTTGTGTGTACATTTATTAACTGTAATTGTGACAATTTTTCTCTTGTTGTGGTTCATCCTACACACAACCACACAAGTGAAAGTGGGAAGGCGTGATGAAACATCTATAGACTGGCATCCAAATTTTAACACATACCTGGCCATGAAATGTGTGTATGCAGAGACTATGAACATTTCAAATTGCTGGGTTTGTACAGCTATACCAACAGCATATGGAGGACTGATAATGTCCGCTGTCCCTTTGGGGATAAATGAGACTTGGGAGAATTTACTTTTCGACACAGGAACTGTGAGATCACAGGACAAAATAGCTTTATTTTTACCTGTCACACAAAAAGGAGTTGTATGTTTCTATAAAATGACACCCTCCAGGTGGGCTGGAGCAATTGTAATATAACCATATCTTACCGATGTTATATTAAGAATGGTAATGGCAATACTTTTTGCAATACTAATTATGACTCGTATTTGAACTCATTGAAAACGACTATGAGTGACATTCAAAAAAATCCAGTTTTGTTTAAACAATTGTCAGTTATAGATCAAAAAATGTTTCATGCAGGGCTGATGCGTATTAGTACTAAAGTAGAAAACTGTTCATAGGTTCATAGGTTCATAGGTTCATACTAGGCTATCTGCCCTAGGGCATTTATAAGCCTAGCCAGAGTGTGTGTGGCTTTCACCACCCCTTAGGATGAGAATACTATACCCATTAGTTTGCTGTGCCTCTGTCCAGCAGTGATACAGAGATGATTCCCGGGGTAAACCTACGATCTCCCATCCACTCGTCAAGATTTCTCTTGAACAGAGTCAGTGAGGGGCTCTGCCTCACATGGACTGGGATTCTGTTCCATAGTGTAGGGAGTCTCTGGGTGATGAATCTGTCCCTCCAGCACGTCCTATTTATATCCGTGTTGAGGTTTAAGTCTCTTGCTCTCGTGGCTCTGGTGGATTTGGATTTTTGAGGTGGAGCATGTCCATTAATTCGGGTTGGACATGGCCTTGTATGTCAGGCACAGATCACCTCTGAGCAGATGGTATGCGACTGAATAGAGCTGGAGTTTATTCAGTCGGGCATCGTATGACATATGTTTGAGCCCCTTTATCCTTTTGGTGAGGAACTTTTGGGGTCTTTCCAACTGCTGCAGGTGTCGGGTAAGGTACATTCGAATGGGGCATTGTACTCAATCATTGGTCTGATAAGTGAAGAGTACAGGGTACAATGACCTCTCCTGATCTGGATGTGAATCCCTTCATGATCAGGTGGGCAATGTAGAAGGTCTTCCTAACCACTTTGGCAATGTGAGTGTCAAAAGAGAGGTTACTGTCAACTTGGGTCCCCAGGTCCCTGATAACTTCTTCCGTGTTTAATGGATTACCACCTATGTGGTAATTAGGGGTTACCTTGTTTTTCCCAAAGGGTATGACTATACATTTTTGGCATTTAGCTTAAGGCCATGGCTCTGGCACCAGTTATCCATTTCTATGAGACCTTTCTGGAGGATGTCTGTGTCTGATGGAGTGTCAATTATGGTGCCCAGTTTGCAGTCATCTGCAAATTTTGTCAGCCACAATCCCCTATGTTTGCCTGCACTTCAGAAAAATAAATGCCGAACAAGAGGGGCCCAGGACTGAGCCCTGTGGGACACCGCCGTGACTGGCTTAGAGTCTGACATGGCACCAGCAACTCTAACCCTGTGTGTTCTGTCCTTGAGCCAGTTTGCAACCCATCTTGTGACATATGGGTTTACATCTAAGCTGGTGAGCTTTTCTATGATGCCCGAGTGGGGTATTGTGTCGAATGCTTTTGCTAGGTCAAGGTAGGCTGTGTGAACTGCCTTACCCTCATCAATGGCCTTAGTGACTGTTTCGAAAAGTCGACCAAGTTCAAGAGGCAGGATCTGCCCTTGACAAAGCCAAATTGGGTAGGATCCAGTGTCTGTAGGTCCCCAATGTCTTTATTTATGAGTTCCATTATGATCCTCTCCATAGCTTTGCAGACAAGGCTCATCAAGCTTATGGGGCGGTAATTTCCAGGGTCCGTAGAAGCACCGCCTTTGTGGAGTGGGACCACAGTTGCCATACGCCATTCTTTGGGTACGTATCCTGTAGTAAGGCTAAGATTAAACAGCAGCCTTATGTGTGGGTTTAGTTCCTCATTGAGTTTGTGTAGCACACAGCCGGGGACACCGTCCGGTCCCATTGATGCTGTGTTTTTTACTTTAGAGAGAGCAGCTCTCACCTGGGCATCTGAGATGTTTGGGAGGTTAGACTCTGGTGGGATAGATATTTCTCCTTTTGGGGGGGGGGGGGAATTTGCACTGAACCTGTCTGCCAGTATGTTGGCAATGTCTGTGGGTTCAGTGATTTTTATCATTTTGGACTAATTCTGAGCATATCTGGGAGTTTCCACCCAGGTTTCTAACATAGCTAAAGAAGGCTTTATGATTGTCTTTTGTGTCATTAGCGATTTTTCTCTCAAAGTTGGCCTTGGATGATTTTATGAGTGATCGTAGTTTTTTGCTAGTATTGATCAGAGATGCCTTCCCATTTAGGGATTTTGCTCTGTCATGTAGTAGCTTTCTCCTCTTGTTGTAGAGTTTGTTTATGGCTGGAGTCCACCAGACCGGGCGCCTGCCTTTGGTGGAAAAGGTCTTGATTTTATTAGGGATTGCTTGATCCATACATTCCTGGAGGTGCTCGTAGAAGGCATTTGTAAGGGTTTCAGCAGCGTGGGTTGTGGTTTCCACTGGTTCTGGGGCCTTGAAGGATACCACTCCAGTCTTAAGAAGTGTGAAGTTTGCTTTTGAGAAGTTCTTCACTGTGGTCTTTTTTGCTGGGGGTGGGGGCAGGATGTGGATCTCCAGTGAGATTAATTTATGGTCTGGTCTCACCAATGAGGGATATACTTCCGGTGTGGAGAATTTTGTCCCCATGTTTGTGATGATCAGGTCTAGTATATTTTCTCCTCTTGTGGGAATGGTGACTAGTTGTTCCATAGCATTTGAGTTTATGAACTCAAGGAACCTTTGGGCTAGGGTGTTGGGGCTTGAGTAATGTTCCCAGTCTATGTTTGGGTAGTTGAAGTCACCCAATATGATGGTGTTTGGAGAGACATTTATACTCTCCAGTGTCTTCAGGAAGGCTGTGTGGGTTTCCTGAGTTTGAGAAGGTGGTCTGTAGCATGTTACAAACTGTAGGGCAGTTTTACCTATGGTTAATTGCACCTGGATGGTCTCCGATGCTTCGTGCGTTGCCACTAACCTGGAGGTGTGGGTATCCTTTATGAATATGGATACTCCCCCTCCTTTTGTAGTTCGGTCTGGATTTTGGGGCCGGAACACATGATTTGAGGTATAACCTGATAGTGCTGGGGTGCTCTCAGGAGCCTTGAACCAGGTTTCAGTCACAGCACAAACATCGATGTTCTCCATACTGAGGAGGGCTTCGAGGGTGTGCATCTTGAGGTTTAGACTTCTGGCATTGAGCAGTATTACCCTTAGTTTTTCTCCATTTTTGTTTTCTAGGGCGGTAGGTTTATCATTTGAGCCTTGCCTAAAAAAGGCACTATGGGGTGGCAAGAGCCTTTGCCAATATCGGGAAGCCCAGGGGTGACAGGTGCAAGCCGTCCCTTGTGAAGCAGCGTGGCTTGTCAAGCATGTCATCCCAGGCAGACAGACATTGGATCCCCTTAGAATGACACCAGTAATTAAGCCAATTATTAAAGCTGATCATTTTGTCTCTGTATTGTGGCATCATTCTTGGTGAGGGTAGGATACTGCTCAGAGTCAGGGTCATACCGGCCTGGGCTACATAATCTGAGATCTCCTCTATGTCTCTTTTCATGTAGTCCAGGGAGGTACATCTCAGGTCGTTCACACCGGCATGGACAATGACTGAGTCATACTTGTACTTGCTGTGGAGTGACCTGAGTGCTTGTGTTATGTGGCGGATTCTAGGGCCTGACAGGCAGCTAACTGTGATCTTTTCCTTGTTCAGTCTGGTGAGTGGGACGTCAGTGTGTCTGACTATGGAGTCACCTATAACAAGTGTGTCTGGCATTGTGTTTGGCCTTAAGGGCTGTGACTGTTTAGCACACTGACTTTGAGAACTATGTGTTGCATGTCTTATGTCTTGAGGTGTCAGTTGCTTGGGTGTCTGCTTTGGAGGCCTCTGTAGTTTTGGTAGATTTTTGATCAGGGCCTCCGAGTATGTCTTTGTGTGTTTATGTGTTTGTTTTGCAGTTGTGATAGTTCTATGTGAAACTGGGTTTGTTATTTTATTTGTGGGAAAAAGGCATATAAATGGTTACCTGAGAATTGGTCCGGCAGTTGTTTTTTGGGTTACTTGGTTCCGGCAATAAGACATACTGCAGAATTACCTTTGGGTAAGATACGAAACATAAGGGAAACAGCTCAAAAATCTGAAGGTCCAGTTAAGAAACCTGTGAATCCAGTTGGGAAGATCGAAGCTGGTTGAAAAGACCATAATTCAGTAAAAGACAAAAGTGAATTGACTCATATGGACTTGGGTGACAGTGTTATATCCTGGGCAGGAATACTACCAGCCTATGGAGCAGTCAAATCGATCTGGGAGCTGAGGAAGTTGTTGAAACTTCTCAAAGTAATGAGTAATGCAACTTTTTTCCACCCTAGAATTGGTGACTGATAAACTGAATGCAATAAAAACTGTTGTGCTACAAAATCGAATGGCTCTTGACTTCACCCTAGCGGCAAGAGGTGGTAATGCGGCGCTTATCAAAGAAGAATGCTGTGCTTTCATCCCTGACAATCGCCACAAGATAAATAATCACCTAGAGGTAATTCAGCAAGTATCAGCCATGACTGAACCAGGCCCAAACCCACTGATGGACTTTTTCCAGAATCTGTTTGGGGGTGGGGTTCCATCCTAATGAACATTCTAATTGCTATTTGTGTGGGTATACTCCTAATAGGAGCATGTGTTTGCTGTGGAATTCCCTGCATGAAAAGATTAATCAAAGATTTTGTTGATGTATCTGTTACTGAAACTTTCTACCAAGATATTGAAATTGAAAGATTGATTTCAGATGACGCTTTTTCTGAAGTATAGATTAAATGACTCACCTAGCTGAAAATCCTGAGTGGGAAAGGCTAGGAGATGAAATGACACTATGCATACTTCAAAATAGAATAAAAAGTATTAATAGGTGAAAATGTTAGAAAATATGTATTTAAATATATGTGAAATGCTAGTTTAAAAGCAAGGTAGTTTATAATGCATTTTATTCTATTAATCATATAACAGAAGGGATAAATTCATGTGTAAATGCAAGTAGCTTCTGAAACTGCAGTGTGCTTTGACCCCTGACCCTGGCAGCTGCCAGCTCAGCAAGCTTAATGTTATGCTTTTCATAAGTGATTATCTGCTGGGTCAGGAAATTAAATGTATAAATCTTCCGCTTCTTCCTGATAAGATAACTTGTCCTTGTAAATAATTAAATCTTCCTTTCCTGATGTAGTAACTTGTCCTTGTAAGATAAAAACACAGCTGGTGGGAAAGTGAAACAGTGAACAAAGAGGTGAATTTAAAGACTGAATCTGCTATTGTATTTGAACTGATATGAGACCTTTAAGAAGTAACTTTACAGAAAGACATTATGACTGGCCAGCTGGATAGCAAGGCCGTATTGTATCTAAAGGAAAAGTTTTTTAAATGTACTGCATCAGCATTATTAGATGAATAGAATACTGTTAGTAAAAGTGATGTAGATGCCTTGTGACTAACCACGTCAGTAAGGTGGGCATAACTTGAATGCAAACACTATAAAATATTCTGTACTTCCTGCATCATGTGAGACAAAATTCTGTACTTGTATGGTTTTTTGCCTCCTGGTGTACACTAGTAAACTTTTGAATCTGAACCTCCTGTGTATTGAATTCTGATTTTTTATTTAACACTATCCAAACTGCAAAAAGTCACACAGGAAGCATTTTCCTCTGTTGAAACTTGGTTATCCAATGCCCAATTAATACTCAACCCAAACAAAACTAAACTACTCATCTTCCAACCCACCAAACATACTCAAAACAACTCTCACTTTAATATCACAGCAAAAGACAACACCACAATATACCCAACTGAACACACCAAATTGCTAGGAGTGGAAATAGACAATAAACTAAAATTTGACATTCACATATCCATGACCATAAAAAAATCCATAAAAAACTAGGAGCGTTATACAGAAATAAGCAACTTCCCACCAAAGCAGCAAAGATTTCAATAGCAAATTCAACACCTTATCTCCACCCTACTTTATGCCTCTCCAATATATACCAATCTAAGGCAATGCGATCTAAACAAGCTAGAGACCTGCTACAACAAAATCGCCAAATTCGCCACAGGGGCATCCCACTGTAGTCACCACTGTCTCTCACTTGCTGAACTGGGCTGGCTTGAACTCCCTCACCTCCTTCAATGGTATCAACTCTCACTCGCCCACAAACTAGTAAACCATCCACTAAATGTCCCATCCCTCCAGAATCTACTCCAATCCTATCGCACCACCAGACCACTAAGATCCAGCAACAAAAATCACTTGCAGATCACTAAAGCCAATAACTCTGCTGGTGAAGCACTATTTTATTGCACCATAGCCAAATTATGGAACTCCCTCCCACCCACAATTACCTCCATACCATCATGCACCCACTTCAAAACTTTACTAAAAGTGCACTTAAAAACATGCTGGCTATGCCCTTGCAACTCCCACTCTAATATCACTCACCCCATCCAACCACTACCTTTCTTTCCACTCCACTAACTACCTTGATTTATAGCAAGCTCAGATGCTCATAAGCCTAGTACTTATTATACAGCAGGAACTACTTATTGTAACATTTGTTAATGTCTATTATGTACTTCACAGATAAAGATTCTAGTTATCTACTGATGTACTATGTTCTTCATCTGTAAATATGTTTTAAGTAATTGCTATGTTAAATTGTTAATCGCTATGTAATCCAATGTAACTACTGTCTGTTTATTTTAACTGTGGAGCTTTTCTCCCCAGGCCTCCACTGAAAATGGACCTACGTCTAGTCGGACACTCCTGGTAAACAAATGTAAATAAATAAATAAATAAATTGTAGGCTGCTGGGGAGTCTGTTCCAAATCTTGCCTACAGAATTAGAGAAGAGGGAGTCCCCTGCTTTATTAAGGGATTTCTGGATGGTTACTTGTAATTTATTTGCTGAGCAAAGGGTAGTAAGATTTCTATATGGAGAGACTAAGCTACTAATAATAGGAGTATTGTTGGTATGAAAGAGAATCTTATGGGTAATAGTAAGCTGCTGAAATAGTAGCTGGTTTTGGAGTTCTAGCCATCTTAGCTGTTTGAGATTTAAACAGTGATCAGTTCTATATGGTGAACCCATGGCAAATCTGGCAATGTTGTTGTAGGAAATTGCCAGTTTGTTTAGGTTAGTTTTGGAAAGATTTGTATAAATAGATGAAACATAGAGGAGGGTAGAGATCAGGTGGGTATGGGCAATGGTGGTTCTGGCTTCAGGGGTGAGGAAGGATTTTATCCTATAAAGTGAGCCAAGTTTTCTGTTAACAGTTTTAATAGTAGTGTTAATATGTGTGTCAAAGTTAAGATTTTGATCAATTGTTACACCTAAGAGCTTGGTGGTCAGGTCAATTATAGTACCATTGGTAGATTTGACAGTAAGATCAATAGGGGGGACTTCAGTGTTGGAGTAAATATCAGTAATTTAGTTTTTTTGGCGTTTAGTAGGAGGCAACGTTGCAAAAACCATTTTTCAACTGAGTTAAATACTGCCTGGGTGATGGTTTGGAGCTCAGCAGATGAGGTGGCAGAACACACTAGTGTGTTATCATCTGCATATTGTATGCAGGTAGATTGAGGAATATTTAGCAGTAGGTCATTGATGAAAATAGAGAAAAGGAGAGGTCCCAGGATGGAGCCTTGTGGGACCCCAAGAGTAATAGGAAGAAGAGTGGAAAGGTTATTGTCCCAGAGGACAGCTTGCTGTCTGTTTTCTAAGTAGGACTTGAACCACTGTAGTGCCTGTGTGTTGAGTGAGAATTGTTTTAGTATATCTAGTAGTAATTGATGGTTCACCATATCAAAGGCTTTTGTGGCGATGCTTATTGATGCAGTCAGAGAAGGATAGTAGGGCAGTAGTAGTACTATGGAAAGGCCTAAAACCATGTTGACAGTCTGATAGAAGGTTATATTGGAGAAGGTAATCAAGTAGCTGGCGGTGGATACATTTTTCCATTATTTTGGCTAGGGGGGAGAGTAGGGCTATGGGGCGATAGTTAGATATTTCGGTTGAGTTGCCACCCTTATGAAGAGGAATTATATGTGAGATTTTCCAGAGAGATGGGATAGAACCTTCAGTAATGGTTCTATTGATTAGTATGGAAATAGGATAGGAAAGTACTTTAGCTGCGATTTGCAGGTATTCAGCTGGTAGGAGATCAGTGGATGGGGTACATGGTTTAAATTTAGTAAGTATGGTAAAGATGAAGGATGTAGGGACTGGATTTAGTTGAAAGGTAGGGAGTTTGCTAGTCATGGGGAATGGGAGGGTTAGGGTGACAGGAGGTAGGGAATTAGTGAGAGATTGTACAGTTTCTGTAAAGAAGGTATTGAACGTGTCAGCAATTTCCTCAGGAGTGCTTAAGGAAAGTCCAGAAGGTATTGGTGTCTTGGAGTGGCCTGAGTATAAAAGTCTATTTATAGCTGTCCAAAAAGTTTGTGTGATGTGTTGATGCTTGTCTTGGATTTTAAAGTAGTAGTTTTTTTATCAAGAAGTATAGATTTCTTTGTGGTATTTATATGGTGTTTGTAGTTCTGGTGATCGGTTGGGTTTTTAGTACATCTCCATTTAGACCAGATCTTATTTCTTAATAGGATTGTGTGTCTTGTCTCTTTAAAGGGCCATGGTGCTGCTTTGCTTCTGGTTCTAATGGATCGACTAGGGGCATGGTATTCCAGTATTTGTAAGAATTTTGGAGTTAAAATAGGATACTGCTTCCTCGAAGGAGAGTTGTTTTAAGGGAGACCAGTCACAGGCTTCTAGCTCTTTTTGGAAATTTATAGCATTAAAGTGTTTTTTGTTTCGTATAGTTTTAAGGATGGTTTGGTTGGGGAAGAAAGTTTTTTTCCTAATTATATATGTGAAGAAGTGGTCGCTAATATCATCAGGAAGGGTATCTGCTATATAAGTGAAGGGATGTTTTTTTACTAAGATCCAATCTAAGGTACTCTCTTTGTTAGTGGGCTTATGGATTCTGGTTGGGGTGGTGATAAATTGAGAAAAGCCATACAGGTTTATATGGACTGAAGGTTTGTTAGAAGTACAGCAATTCCAGTCTATATTGAAGTCGCCAAGTACTATGGTTTCTTGAGGGAGTGAAGAAGAGAGGCAGCATAGGATATTTTCAAAGGTATTGATGTTATTGCCTGGAGGTAGGTAGGAGCAAATTATGTAGATAGATTTGCTGGTATTAAGCTGAAGTTTAGAGACAAGGATTTCTACGTGATTATCTAATGGTATGTGTAAGTCTACTGAAAATATATTTAGTTCAGGTTTATACAGAATTGCTACCCCTCCACCCTTTTTAATTGTACGGTCTAATCTTATTATATTATACCCTGGTGAAATGACTTCATTATCTTTTGTTCCTGGTTTGAGCCAGGTTTCTGTTAGACATAGGACATCAAAGGCGTGTATGTCAAGTAGAGCATGAAGTTGGCTAATTTTATTGTTTAAGCTTTGTATGTTAACATGAGCTATGAGTAGGGAGTTTGCAGTTTTTGTAAGGGTAATTGGGGTGGTATTTTGGGGATGGTGAGATTTAGTAGGGTGGTGTTGTTAGGTCCTGGGTTAGGGTGAATATCACCATGAAGAAGAGGGTGTTGTTGAAGAGTAAGTGAGAGCTTAAGGAGTTTGGCGAGAGTATATTGTGATTTTCTGGTTTGTTGGAGAGTAATATGGGCTAGCCTGTGATACTTTGGGGAGAGGTAGATTGAGGTAGAGATGATGTTGGCATGGCTGTGGGCAGTAGGTTGATTGATAGGTGATGTTTGTTTTAGAGGATGGCGGGATCCCGTGATGTGTAAGTTTTCATACCAGGTAAGCATAAGTGGTATGAGTAGTACGTGTGTTGCAGCAAGAAAGAGGAGCAGGTTAACGGTACCACTCACCACCATACTAAAGTATGCAGACACACCTTTGACCAAATTAGACCTACATATGCTGAGAGTCTTAAAAGTAACCTACCTAATCCATAAAGGTCTCATAAATGTAACCTAAGAAACAGGCCTATGTGTAACTGATGAATAACATTTCCATCGAACGACTAAATATCGAACCTTAACCATCGAATGTTCATTCAGTGAACGTTTATTTTAGTGAATAAGAAAGTAACTAGTAGGCCAACACTTTCCCATCTGCAGTACAGTCTCAGAGTTAGTATATATAGTTAGGGGGGTATGGAGGACAAAGCACCCCACCTGGGTAGGTTTAAAATGCTGCGTTTTTTGAGATGGGAAAGTTTTGGCTAACTATTTACTTTCCCAGGTGAAAAATTAATGTTCACTGAATAAACGTTTGATGGTTAGGGTTCAATGTTTAGCCGTTTGATGGAAATGTTATTTGACAGTTAAACATAGACTCTAAGAAACAAGTACCTTCAGCAAACTCAGACAAACATCACAGGCAGCACCAATAATGAAGCATTGTCTCAAGTTAAAAGCCCATAAGGCAAACCACAGCACAATCCAATATCTTTGCTATAGGTGACTCCATAGGTGACACACACAGTGACTCCATAGGTGTCTCCCTAGTGAGATACACTGATGCATTACTCCGCAGATGTACAAGTAGAGAGTCACAGTTAGTTGCTTATCTGGCACCAGGAACTTGCTACATCATGTAAGCACTCAATTCCTTGCACCATAAGTCCACATATGTCACAATCATCATGCATGTGAGTGTAAATGACTTGAGACATACCTCCCTGGACTGTAAAGTCTACTAAAACTGAGTGATGACCTGGCTAAATTCAAAAATCCCTTCTACCTTGACAATGCCACTGGTTACCCAGAATCCTTTAATTTTATGCAGTTATAAGTGGTTGCATAGATGCATCCATCCCCTTCCTAAACAAATATAACACCAAATTCAAAAATACATCCCTGGAGTGGAACCCTAATATAAACAGGCTGTACAATAAAAGAAAAAAAAAACATTGCACCCACAAATAACTCTAACTCTCAAGAAGCCAGAAATGCCCTTGCTAAACTAAACAAGGAACATCCAGTTTTGAGCAAATTAGCCAAAGACAACTATGAGGTAAAAATAGCCATCTAGATAAAAGATGACAAAACCTTTTTTAACTATGGTAGAAATCTCAGAAAGAATGTCCAGCACTATGTAGAGCTAATGGTAAATGCTAAACATACTCTGACCCAGAAGAAATAGCAAATCTAACAGTGGACAAGTTCAGCTCAAACTTTACCCCTCTCCCCTCCAATAGTCTCATATAATATATGCACACCTTAACTCCACCTCAAATATCTGCAAGAACAAGTTCTTAAGGCACTGTCTAAGGCCAAGAACACTACATCTGTGAGTCAGATAACATATCAGGCTGCCTACTGGTTAGCCTGAAGCATGACTTGTCTCGGGGGTGACACAGAGGCTATGCAGTAATAGTCTCAAAGTAGACTCTGTCAGATGAATGAACAGGGACAATTACTTCTCCTGCACAGAGCTAGGGCCTCAATACACCTGGGTAATTATAGACCCATAATCTGGACCAGTCTCATCTGTGCGGTTTTGGAAAGGATCATTATGGAACTAATAAAAAGGAGTATAGGTGACCTATAGGCTATCAATCTAACCCAGGTGTGACAAAGAGGGATACTGCCAGCACAGCTGTCTGGAAGTTTGTAAATAATTATATGTCATTTGTGAATATCAACATGATTTATATAAGATGCTTGTGTTACAAATGTATTAGAAATGGTATGTCATGTGTATGTCAAACTGCTGCTACATAAGTGTTTGTTGAAAAGGTTTTTGCAAAGTGCTGTTTGAAATGTAACCACTGAGTGCCCTACTGTTTAAATGTATATATTTTAACAGTGGAGACTGGAATGCAGGAGGTTAGCTTCAGAAACATTGCTGACATTAAATTACTTTATGGCTACGCAATAAAAGATGGTATCTTTCAGTTTTCAATGAGCTAGAGACACAGAGTCTGTACTAAGAAACTTTCTGTATTGTCTTGAAAGTGAACTAATTACTATCTCTGAAAGCATGAAGGAATGTAATTGTTTTATGACTTCCAGCATCTGCCAAAAATATGCATGTATTTTCACAGTTAAATGCTAAATACTGCCAGCTTCATCAATGGTTGTTTCATCTCGGAACTAGAGTCTGATGACAAGAAATAATGTCATTCTGTGAGCTACCCCAGCAGTAATATTTGAGATATTAATATGAGACGTCTCTTAGTGAGACAGAGCATTCTGTATTCCGTCTTGGACCTGACAAGAACCATTCACTATTAATCTGCCTTGCTCTATAGGTACGTTTTCAGGGAATAGTAACTCTCTTAGATACAGTCATAAATATAATGAAGCTTAGTTTAGATGTTTTTCTTTATTTATTTGAGACTGTCCTGCAATGTTGTTTTAAATATTTCATGTGGTTTTGAACTCTGATGTCACTTTGAATATATACTGAGTATTTTCTTGTTCTCTTTTATTTATTATTAAATATATTTAAACCTTTCATTGTAGCTGATCTGTGTAGAGATATTTAAGTTCTGAGAGTACTAGCATATTTATTTGGTGACACTGTGTGGGCCATTCCTAATAGCCTTACTCTTGGTCAAACTACCATTTGTATTAATATTAATATTACACAGTAAGATTGGACACCCTTTCTTAAGGGTCTTAAAGTAGCTGATAAGGAGTTGACTGGTGGCAGTGTTAACTACTTTATAGTCTGGGCAGAAGGGGGCATAGCTAGTAAACCTGTGCCAGCCTCTCCCGTGTGTATGTGTGTGTGTATGTGTGTGTAAATCAAACCTGAAAGAGTGTGTAAGTGTGTGTGTGTGTGTGTGTGTGTGTGTGTGTGTGTGTGTGTGTGTGTGTGTGTCAGCTACTTGGGCAGGGACACAAAGCACTGGTTGGACAGAGAGGCTGCTTGTGGATTTTGGCTTGGTCACTCAGCTGGGATCTCAACTCTGTAGCTGTGCCAGTAGGGAGTCTTATTGGTGATCTGGAGAAAGAGGGAGAAACCAGCTCCGGACTGACTGTGGTCTCTGTGTACTCTTAAGGGAAATTGCACTTGATGCAGAGAGCTGCTTTTGGAAATACAGTGTGTGTACAAGTCATCCTCCCAGTGTACTTCCCCCACTGTTGCCAAGTGGTGAGGATTGAGGCTCCTTGATTACTGGTCCAGTGGTGGGTCATCACATATTGGTGAGCAGTGGTGGGATATCCATATATCTGGATTTAGTGCTGTGGATATTGACTCCTGTAGCCTGTAAACAGTGGTCACTAATGAAGGTGTTTGTACTCTTAAGCAGCCACACAGTAAACATTTAGAGTTTAGTATCACAATAGTTTATTTTTGTTAGAGTAGTTAGTCAGGGAGAGCAGGCAAAGATGTCAGCAGAGGAGTACGGCAAGCTGACAACGGGCCATTTGGCTGAGATGTGCCAAGACAAAGGATTGGTACATGCCAACCTGACTAAAGCAGAAATGATTCCAGCCTTAACCACAGATGCATCACAGACTAGAAACCAGGAGGACAACCAGACTGGATATACAACTCTCAGAAAATAGACAGTTCAACTTTGCCTCAGAGGATGAAAAATCTGTCTGGATTTAAAGAGACTTGAGCTGGAGACCATACATTTGGAACTAGAATCAGCAGACAGACTGCTGCAGGAGAAACAAATGGAATTAGAAGCAGCAGAGAGACTGAGACATTTGGAAGCTGAAGAAAATGAGAGACAAAGGCAACATGAAAAGAAGATGCTGACTCTTCACCAGGGTCATGGAGGTACTGGGGAAGAGAATAATCGAACCCCAGAAGCAATAAAAGTCAGTACATTTTTTCCACAATTTACAGAGGGTGATAATTGTGATGGTTTTATTCATATGTTTGAAAGGGTTTGTAAACCGTATAATGTTGGCCAAGGGCTCTGGGTATGGTTCCTGACCCCCTTACTCCATGGTAAAGCTGTAACTGCTGTTTCTAAATTATCTGATATGGATTGCTTAAATTATTGTACAGTTCAAAAATTGTTTATTAGAGAGTTTTAAGTTAACATCTGAAGCTTATAGAAAAAAAGTTTCATGAGCATAGGCGCAAGGCAGATGAAAGTGTGTGTGTGAAGATATTGAGAACTAAGCACTTATTTTTTATAGGTGGGTGAGTGGGGGTCAGGTCACCACTTTTGAAGGGGTGACAGACCATTCAGTTAGGGAACAAGCCCTTAGCACTTTGCCTGAGGACATGAGAATCTGGTTGGCAGATTGAGAATGGAATACTGCAAATGAGTTGGGGAAAAAGGGAGACTTATACCTAGCCAGCAGGGCATCAATGCACAGGAAAGGGATAGCCAGTGCTGCACATGGGTCTAAGGAAGCCCATGGTGGGCAGCCTAAACTGCCCAAACAGAGTCCACCAGTAGCAGGGGAAGCCACTAGTTCAGGTACACAGCCAGGATCAAAGGTTAAATGCTTTAAATGTAACCAGTGGGGCCATGCAGCTTATAGATGTCCATGGTGGCAAGGTAGGGACCAAAAGTTGGGAGAGCCAGGAAGTGGGAATGCCAGAAAGCCAGAAGTAAGTTGTTTGGAGACAACAAGGGTACCAAACTACCACAAGATGTTATATCCTATCTTAGTAGATGGGAAACAGGCCACTGCTAAGAGAGACACAGCCTCAGACCTAACCATTTTGAAGCCTGCAATGGTTAAAGAGGAGCACTACTTGCTTGGGCAGTCTACTCCAGTCAGAGCTTTAAGAGGGACCCGATTCCAAATACCCTTGGCTAGGGTTCACCTTGACTATGAGGGTGGAAAAGGAAGCAAGCAAGTAAGTGTGTTTGAGGGTATCTTTACAGACGTCCTGATAGAGAATGATTTTGATAATGCACTACCTTGTGTGCATCGAGGTACACGCAGTCAGGCTTGGAGAGAAGCATGTGGGTCTGGTAGCCTGGGGGAGACCCAGACAGACAGCACACTTGAAGCCAGGACTAGTGAGGTGGTTTCGTCAGAGAGGGGCCTACCCTCTAGCAGTGTCAGACTGAAGATGAGCCACAGCTGCTTTTGGGTACTGATGTTCCTTTGGATAGAGTGACTGCAAGAGCAGAGGTAAGTAGTAGTACCCCGGCTGACAGTGAGACACCACTGTCAGAGGATACCAGACTTTCTGTAGAAGAGGAGCCAGGAAGGGTTATAAAAAGAGAGTTGGGGCATGCTCAGCTCTCAGACCCTACATTACAAGGCTTGAGGGAGGCAGCTAAGGAGGAACCTGATTCACAAGGGAAGGAGGAATCTGTATACTGGGACAAAGGGTTACTGTATAGAGAGTGGATCCCTGAGGGAGGGCTAGAGGGTGAGAGAATACAGCAGTTGGTAGTATCCAGAGCCCACCATCTGGCACTTCTAGCCATATCCCATGAAATTCCATTTGTAGGTCATATGGGCATAAAGCATACAAAGAGATGTATTATGCAGAACTTTTATTGGCCTGGGATTTCCAGGAATGTAACAGGGTACTGCAGGACCTGTGAGCAGTGCAAAAAGTAGGAAAGACAGGTGGCAAGGTCAAAGCTCCTTTAATGCCTTTGCCTGTGATTGAGGAGTGATTTCAGAGGGTAGCTATGGATATTGTGGGTCCTCTGAGTACCCCAAGTTCCACAGGAAAGAGGCATATTCCAGTGGTAGTAGATTATGCTACCAGATACCATGAGGTGGTGGCTGGCTCTGTCCTCCATCAAGGTGGAAAAGGTGGCAAATGCTTTGTTAGAGATTTACAGCAGGGTAGGTTTCCAAAAAGAAATACTGACTGACAGAGGTGCCAATTTCCTGTCAGACTTGCTGGCTTGTCTGTGGAAGCACTGTGAGGGGAAGCACCTAAAGACCACCCCCTAACATCCCCAGACTAATGGTCTTGTGGAAAGATTTAATAAACTCTATCATGATGCAGGCATTTGCAGACCAGTTTAAGATGGAGTGGGACAAATATTTGCCCCATCTGTTGTTTGGTTACAGAGAGGTGCCCCAGGAATCCACAGGTTTTTCACCCTTTGAGTTGCTGTCTGGGCATAGGATGAGGTTACCTCTAGATTTGATTCACGACGAGTGGGAGGGGGAGGGAATCCCAGGAGGAGTATGTTGTAGCATACATCATAAACCGCAGAGAAAGGCTCCAGGAACTCATGGGATTGGCCAAGGAGAACCTGGTAGAAGCATAACAGCAGAAAAAGGACTGGTATGACATGAATGCTCAAGCTAGAGAGTATGCTCTGGGGCAGCAGGTTATGGTTCTCATTCCTGTCAGACACAACAGGCTACAGGCAGCTTGGGAGGAACCCTTCAAAGTGGTAAGGAAGGTCATACCTTACCATGATAAGGAGGCCGTGGTACTAAATATTTGCAGTAGGAGGCAGGAGGAATCTGAGGGGAATTTTTGGCTACAGCAAGCCAGCCAGCAAAATCCCAAGTTACTATGGTGGAGCCTAGGGTTGCAGGCATATGATATGACATTGCAACACTGTCCTGGGGTCAGCAATGCAAAGGCAGCTGGGATCTCAACACAGGGTATGGGGTAATGTATTCCCAGATAGGCTTATCCCTCTCAAACAACATTTCTCAAGGGTCACTTGAAAAACTAGCTTGAGTCTTCAAGGGGGGAAAGAAGTGTGACAAAGGAGGATAATGCCAGCATAGCTATCTGGAATTTTGTAAATAATTATATGTCATTTGTGAATATCAACATGATTTATATAAGATGCTTGTGTTAAAAATATATCAGAACTGTATGTCATGTATATATCAAACTGCTGATGCAGAAGTGTGTATTGAAAAGGTCTGTGCAAAGTACTGTTTAAAATGTAACCACAGTGTGCCCTACTGGAATAGAACAGAAATGTACATGCACTATTGTAACTGTTTAAATGTATATATTTTAACAGTGGAAGCTGAAATAAAGGAGGCTAACTTCAGACAAATAGCTGAAATTAAATTACTTTATAGGTGCACAATAAAAATTGGTATCTTTCAGTTTTCAATGAGCTAGAGACACAGAGTCTGTACTGAGAACCTTTTTGTATAGTCTTTGGAGTGAACTAATTGCTACCTCTGAAAGCATGAAATAATGCAATTATTTTATGACGTCCAGGATCTGCCAAATATATGAGGTATGTGTATTTTCACAGATAGATGCTAAATACTGCCAGCTTCATCGATGGCTGTTTCATGTGGGAACTAGAATCAAATGATAAGAAATGATGTAATTCTGCAAGCTATCCCAGCAATAATATTTGAGATATTAATTTGAGAAGTCTCTTAGTGAGACAGAGCATTCTGTATTCTGTCTTGGACCTGATAAGAATCATTCACCACACATCTGCCTTGCTCTATAAGTAAGTTTCTATGGAATAAGTAACTCTCTTAGATACAGTCATGAATATAGTAAAGCTTAGTTTAGATGTTTTTCTTTATTTATTTGAGACTGTCCTGCAATGTTGTTTTAAATATTTCCTTTGGTTTTGAACTCTGATGTCATTGTGAATATATACTGAGTATTTTCTTGTTCTTTTATTATTTATTATTAAATATATTTAAACATTTCATTGAGGCTGATCTGTGCAGAGCTGTTTAAGTTTTGAGAGTACTAGCATATTTATTTGGTGACACTGTGTGGGCCACTCCTAATAGTCTTACTCTTGGTCAAACTACCATTTGTATTAATATTAATATTACACAGTAAGAGTGGGCACCCTTTGTTAAGGGTCTTAAAGTAGCTGATAAGGAGATGACTGGTGGCAGTGTTAACTACCTTATAGTCTGGGCAGAAGGGGGCATAGCTAGTAAACATGTGCCAGCATCTCCTAGGTGTGTGTGTGTGTGTGTGTGTGTGTGTGTGTGTGTGTGTGTGTGTGTGTGTGTGTGTGTGTGTGTGTGTATGTGTGTGTGTGTGTGTGTGTGTGTGTGTGTGTGTGTGTGTGTGTGTGTGTGTGTGTGTGTGTGTATGTGTCAGCTACTTGGGCAGGGACACAAAGCACTGGTTAGACAGAGAGGGTGCTGATGAGTCTTGGCTTGATCAGTCAGCTGGAATCTCAACTCTATTGCTGTGCCAGTGGGGACTCTTACTGTGGATCTGGAGAAAGAGGGAGAAACCAGCCCTAGACTGACTGTGGTCTCTGTGTACTCTTAAGGGAAATTGCACTTGATGCAGGCAGCTGCATCTGGAAATACTGTGTGTGTACTTGTCAGCCTCCCACTGTACGAACCCACTGTTGCCACTGGTGAGGATTGAGTCTTCTTGATTACTGGGCCAGTGGTGGGTTGTCACACCAGGTTAGATTCATCAAGAGAGCACCCTGCCTACTTAATATGGTCAACTTCTTTGAGACAATGCATAAGGCAAATCGGTACACTGCATAACTTGAACAAAGGCAAGGGCATTAAACTGTCCCAGATAAATGTTAATCCTTATGTTACTCATTGAATAGCACACTGGCTTACAAATAGAAATCAGGAAATATGGGTGGGTGGGCTGATCTAGCTCCTCCAAAACACCTGTCAAAAGTGGAGTACCCAAAGGTTCATTCCTTGTTTCACTCCACATTGTCATTTACTTCTTGGAGGTCAAAGCTAAAGTTAAGAGTTTGTGGTTGACCAAGACTGCAGATGACTGCAATCTTGGTGCCATCCTAAACTTCAAGGACATCAGGATCCCTCAAGATAGCCTGTCCCAAACAAATTGTCGGCATCAAAACCATGGAATAAAACTAAATGCCAAGAAATGTATAACTGTATCCTTCTGCATGACTCCCCTTCTAACTATCACACTGACAACAACCCAGTAAAAATTGATCCTGTACTTAAGAGATCTAGGAACCTATGTTGATAATGAACTGCCCTTTGATCTTCATATATCCACTATTCTAAGGAAGTAGTTTTTTTATTGCAAAGCTTATATCTAAAGGTATGGTGTCCAACTCTATGGACATAATTGCTCCACTGTGCTCAACACTCATTAGGCTAACCATTGAATATGATGTCCCTTTCAGTATGTACCTGTCAAAACATTTGTAATAACTGGAATGACAGCAATGCTTTCTCACTAAAACAATAATCAAGGGCCGACATTGTAAAACTATGGATGCTAACTCAACCTCTTACCATTCTTTTTAGTATCATATAGGATATTGAGAGGAGACCTCTGCCTTGCCTGTAGAGCCTCAACAAACCCTATTCTATCAAACCTATTTCACAATGGAAGTCCAGTGGTATCATAAAAACCTACTCAAAAACATCTTTCTGACATCATACAGGTGCTTAACAATTGTTATGCACTCCCTCACTGCTGTTATGTACTAGTCTTGTGCTTAACAGTGCTCCCTCAGTGGTCACAGTAGAAGAGCAGCAGGAAGTCATTAAATCAACTGAAACCCTTTGCTCTGACTATTTTTTTTAAGTCCAAATGACATGTTTTCTAGTTTCCCCATGCTCTTCTTGGGTGACCATCCTCTGTATGGGTTAACATTCCCTGTGTGGTAGTGGTTAGTGTGTTACTACCTTTTAAGCTGTAAAATACCACTATTACACTGTTTTTCTTTGTTTTTTTCTTTTATTTCTAACTTTCATTTTGTTTGTACATAGGAGCAGTTAAAGCTTCATGCACTAGAAAGAATTATGATTGGGTCTTTCTTATCATAACCCAGGAAGTAATATGTTTTTGACATGGATGTTAAGATTCACCTCTCAAGCTTTGTTCTTGAGTTGAATTTCTGGACATTCATGTTTCGAACACATAACATTCTGGTTATGATCAGAGACCCAATCATAACTCACTATTTTTGTATCTAGCAAAGTGAAGATACATTTTTCTGTCTGAGCAAAGTGGTCATTGTATATTATACAGTTTTCTGGAACAGTCTGGGAGGATATAATCAACAGACCACTCTGCTTCACCGGGGATGGGCTGCATCTGTCACCTCCCAGGTTTCAACTATTGGCAAAGACATTGTTCACCACCCTAGTGCCTTTTTTAAGCAATGGCAACTTGATAAAGCTACCAACATAATGAAGCAAGCAAAGGAAAATATGAAGGTGTAACCAATTAATGCCAGGAACCCAAACAAGAATCTCCACTCCCTACAAGCCCTTCTCACTCTGAAGGTTGTTGACACCTATGTGGTGACTGAGACATGGTTTAAAATAGAAGAGAGCTCTCCAGCTGTGCAGGGATATAATGTCTTCCACATATTTAGACCAGCTACTGTGAAAGAGGGGAAAAAGGGTGGAGGTGTCTCAGTCTACATCCAGAAGAGACTCTCATCAAGGCTTGTAAAGCAGCATGATACAGCGGAGCTTCTTTATGTCCAAATAACCATCAGAAAGATCACGATCACATGTTAGCTAGATACAGAACTCTCTCTATGACAGGAGAAATAACCAACAGATATCTACAGGAACTAGAATCACTCATCATTAAACCCAGTACCATTTTCCTAGGTGTTCTAAACTAGCCATCTAAAGTCTGTGAAACCTACACCACCACTAGTGCACAAACACAGAGATTCCTGGATTTTGTCAAAACAAATGCCCTGGATCAATTGGTCAGAGTACCCTCTATGGGGAATAATATCTTGGATCTTGTCCTTATTAATATGGGAGCATCTTGCACCAAAGCTTGTGTATCTTCATCACTTGTTATGTCAGACCATAACAAAGTCTCCTTTGAATAAACTGAAACCAGAGATATTTAGAAATTTAGAACCAGGTATATTTAGAAATTTCTTTAAGACAAACTACCTAATCCTAAGTAATACATTGGCAAGCTTCAAATCCCCATCAAACCCAATCCAATTAAGTCAATTGAATACACAGAAATGTACACCACCACACTGTACCAGCATGAAGACAGCTGCATAGATTCAGCTGTACCATGTGGAAACCAGTGCAAGACAAATCCACATGGTGGAACCGTAATATCAACCAGCTTTATAATAAAAGGAAAATAATTTTGACCAAAAGTAAGACGAATAATTTCCAGAATGTTGGAGCCCCTGGACTGTAATAAAAAAAACAATTCTGGAGCTTAATAAAATCCACCAAAGGTATGAGGCTAAAACAGCTACCCAAGCAAAGACAATCCCAAGGCATTTTTTAGTTAAGTACATAATATCAAAAGCACAATGCAGCAATGCACTGAGCTGATTGTAAATGATGTTACCAACACTGAGGCTGAAAATATAGAAAAACTACTGGCTGAAAAATTCAGCTCTAATGTTACCCCTTTCCCCTCTGTCTGTCCCTCAAGATATACCTGAAACTGGCTTGACTCCAGTTATCACACAAGACCAAGTCCTAAAAGTGTTAGCAAAGCTAAACACACTGCATCAATAGGTCCTGACAATATCTCTGGATGCATCTTAAATAATATGAAGCACAATTTAACCATACCCCTACCAACCCTGTTCAATCTCAGTCTTCATACACGTTTTGTACCAAGTGAATGGAAAACAGCTACAGTCATTCCCCTGCATAAGGGAGGATCTTCCATAGACCCAGTTAATTACAGACCCATAAGTATGACCAGCCTCATATACAAAGCCATGTAAGGATGACTTATCATAGAACTAATCAATCAGGACATAGGGAACCTCCAAACACTGGACTTGTCTCAATTTGGATTCATCAAGGACAGGTTATGCTTACTCAACTTGGTGGATTTTTTTTAAAGGCCACCAAAGCAATAGATGAAGGTAAAATTGTACATACTGTATACCTCAGCCTGGCCAAACCTTTTGACCCAATTCCCCACTCAGGTATAATAAAAAAGACAAATAAACTGTGACTAAACTCCTATAGCACCTGCTGGATTGCCAACTGTCTCACAGATAGGATGCAGGAAATCAAAATAAGGGAAGTTGACTTCAATCACCAGTGGAGTCCCCAAGGTTTTATGCTGGGACCTCTCCAGTTCGGCATCTACTTTTCTGAATAAAAGCAAATACCAAAAGTATCTGGCTAGCTAAGTTTGCAGATAACTGCAAGCTAGAAGCAGTTATTGAATCCCCAAATGATTTTGCCATCCTGCAGAAAGCTTTTCCCTAAATAAATAACTGGTGCCAAAATCATGGACAGAAACTAAATGTCAAAAATGCATTATTGCATCCTTTGGGAAGTCATCTGTCCCAGGAAGGTACCACATTAACAATATGCCCTTAATAATTGACTCAGTTGTTTTGGATTTGAGAATTTATGTGGACAGTGACCTAACTTTTGCCTAACAAGTGTTCATTGTTGTAAGAAAGTACTTCTATATTGTACAGCTTAGGGAATGTGTCTAGATATAGGGATGTCATTGTCCCCCTTAAGCACTCAGGTCACTCCAGAGCAAGTACCGATATGATGGAATAGCTCTCTGATCATGGCCCCCAGGCCGTATGTCCCTGACCTGAGTAGCATCCAAGAAAAATTATCAATTTCAACAATTGGCTAAGTTTCTGGTGTCATTCAAAGGGATCCAGTGTCTATCCACACCTGGACATGCTCCATTAACCAGCGACTTTGCGCTGCTTGCTAGAGATGGCTTGCACCTGTCACCATATACTGGCCAAGGCAGGCTCAAAAGGCAAACCCCACCACCATAATAGCACAAAAGTAACAAACTGAGGGTAAATGCTACTCAATGCCAGAAGTCTACCTCAAAAAACGCGCACGTGTGGGCACTCCTCAGTATGAGAAAATCGATATATGTGCAGTAACAGAAACCTGGTTTAAGGCTCCAGAGAGCACCCCCCAGCACACTACCACTCTAGCTCATTACCATACATTTTGGCCAGAACCCAGATGAATAAAAAATAGGCGGGGCGATCCATCATCATCAAGGATACACCTCCAGGTTAGGTTAGTGGCTTTAGATCGCATGCTTTAGAGATCATCCATGTGCAACTAAGGCAAAACAAGAGCTTCAAATTGTTTTTTGTTAGCTACCGGATCACCCACCATGTCCCAGGGACAATTCCTGTTTCTGGAAACATTGGGAAACATAAAAAGTCCCTACCCTACCTAATATATTGGGTGATTTCAGAACAAACATTAACTGAACTCACTAGTACTAACTCCCTTGCCCAACATTTATTGGACCTGGTCATCACCACAGGGCGCATCGGTTGCACGCCACGAGGTCAACCCACCCTGGTAAACCCCTGCCATAACAAAGCTATACAATAGAAGGAGGAAACAAGTACAGAAAGAGTAAAAATCCCAAGGAAGGAAGACATCTGAAGTATCAGCAAGACACTATAGACACTATGAAAAATCATCCTCATCTCAGCTAGCTGAAAAAATGAAAAGGACTCCAACTCCAAAGATAAAAAGGGCATTCTTTAGCTTATAGAATCTAAGTAGTAATGCATAGATCAGATCTCAGAGTTAGTGCAGAATATGACCGATATTGCCAACATCCTGGCAGACAGGTTCAGTGCAAACTTCACCCCTAAAAGGGCACATAACCATACCAGCAGAATGTAGAGCCCCTGAAATCACAGACACGCAGGTTAAAACAACCCTCTCCAAAGACAAAAACACAGCATCAATGGGACCGGGCGGTGTCCCAGGCTGCATCCTACATGAGCTCAAAGATGAACTAACCCCTCACCTAAACACACTGTTCAAACTCAGCCTCTCCACAGGCTACGTACCCATAGAGTGGTGCACAGCAGGGGTTATTCCACTCCACAAAGGTAGGGCCACAACAGACCCAGGGAACTATCACCCTATAAGCCTGACTAGCTTGGTCTGCAAGGCTATGGATCGCATCATCATGGAACTTATTAACAGAGACACTGGGAACCTCCAAACACTGGACCCTATCCAGTTCAGCTTTGTTAAGGGTTGATCTTGCCTCCTAAACCTGGTGGATATCTTTGAGACAGTTACCAAAGCTGTAGACAGGAAAAGGTGGTACACACAGCCTACCTAGACCTCGCAAAGGCCTTCGACACCATTCCCCATTCTGGTATTATAGACAAGCTCACCAGCCTGAACATAAACCCCTACATCACAAGATGGGTTGCCAACTGGCTCATGGACAGAACCCACATGGTGAGAGTTGCAGGAGCTAGGTCCGACTCTAAACCAGTTACAAGTGGCATTCCCCAGGGATCAGTCCTAGGTACTAGGACCCCTCCTGTTCGGCATATACTTCTCAGAGGTACAGGCAAGCACAGGAGGACTATTGCTGACCAAGTTTGCAGATGATTGCAAACTAGGGGCTATAACTGACTCTCCAGCTGACACAGACATCCTCCAAAAGGGTCTCAGTGAGACGGATACCTGTTGTCAAAATAATGGCCTCAAGCTAAATGCCAAAAAGTGCATAGTCATCCCCTTTGGAAAAAACAAAGTACCCACAAACTACCACATAGGTGGTAGTCCCCTAAATACGGAAGATGTAATAAGGGATCTGGGGACCCAAGTAGATAGTAATCTTTCCTTTGATAATCACATTGCCAAAGTGGTTAGAAAATCCTTCTATGTGGCCCACCTAATCACAAAAGGATTCGCATCCAGATCAAAAGAGGTCATTGTGCCCCTCTACTCATCACTCATCAGACCCATCATAGACTACAACGCCCCATTTGGGATGTACCTTACAAGACATCTGCAACAGCTGGAAAGACCACAGAAGTACCTCACCAAGAGGATCACTGGCCTCAAACAGATGCCCTTGCAGCTTGACTGAAGAAACTCCAGCTGTACTCGGTTGCATACCGCCTACTCAGAGGTGATCTCTGCCTGACATACAAGGCCATGTCCAACCCAGAATTGATGGACATGCTCCACCTAAAGAAAACCATATCCCCTTGAGCCACACGCTCTAGGGATCTAAACCTCACCACAACAATAAATAGGACATGCTAGAGGGATAGATTCCCATCCCAGAGACTTCCCATGCTTTGGAACAAGATTCCAATCTACATTAGGCAGAGCTCCTTCCTAACACTCTTCAAGAGAAACCTTGACGAGTGGATGGGAAACAGAAAGTTTACCCCAAGGATCACTTCAGTGGCTCTGCTGGACAGAGGCACAGGGAACTAATCTAAGGGGATGTTGAAAGCCAACACATTCTGGCTAGGCTTATAAATGCTTTCAGGCAGATAACCTAGTAACCTACCTATGAACCTACTCAGCATTTGTCAGGCCAGTCATTGAATGTCTGTCCAGACAGATGCAATAGCTGGAATGCCCATATAGATACTTTACTAAAATGATTCAAAGCCTAAGCAACATGTCTTATATGGACTCAAAGCCCTGTCACTATACTCTGTATCCTTCAGATTGTTAAGAGGTGACCTGTGTCTGGCATACAAGGCATCTTCCAATCCAGTATTGATGGATTTACTGCACATCAGTAAGTCAAATGGCATTAGAAATATTTGGTTAAGGGTTATAAACCTGTTCTGCAACATCTACAGAATGGTTTGGAGGGACAGATATATCTTGTAGAGGATACCACTGCTCTGGAAGAGACTCCCAGTCCAAATAAAACAAAGTTCATCCCTGTCTATATTCAAGCAAAACTTGGATCTATTAATGGGAAACAGAAAATATACCTCCAGGACTGCCTCTGTACTACTAGCGGACACAGAAAACTCCTAAATGCTTTATTCTATGCAGGTGTCACCTCAAATTATCTATGGTATTATCCCAGTTATTCACATTAGGTGTAATATGTAATTATTGACCATGAGATGGGTAAGGCCAGTCTCTAATCAAATGAGATGGGTTAATTTGAGCAAAAAAGGGGAACTGACTAGGCTTAAAATGGCCCTGAAGGGCAGCTAACCTAATATGTACCTATGAACTTAGTCTATGTGGGGTTTCTTCTATAACCAAGTAATGAACTGAGGTGAATAATCTGAATCTTGCATTATAAATTATTCATTTTTTTACTTTTCTGGCTGGAGTCTATCTACTATAGACAGACATTTGTTCTGCTCACCACTGAATATGTTTGTACCTGGAAGCCTGAGGTCCTCTCCCAGCAAACCAATGCCTGCATGTCTTTAATTGCCACTCCTGGTCTGTTATTGATTATGATCCAAATAAAACTAATTCCTTTCTAAAAATTACAAAAACACTGCACAAGTTATTTTTATTATATGAGACTTTATTTTGTTTTCCACTTTTTCCAGAATTGTATCCTGAAATTTATAGTTTTTGAAAACTGGTATTAAATAGTAACTAAGTGATAAAACTGAATGCGTGTGTGATGTTTATGTCTTTGGGCAGCATAATACCATTTATTCTTTATAAGTAAGCCAGTATTCATATTGATATAGAATAACATATGTACCCAGTACCAGGAGAAGTCAGTCAGAAATCGGACTGGTCAATGGATAGACTGATGGATGGAAGGAGAGATAGGTGGATGGATGGGTTGATGGATACTGACTAGAAGTCACTCAAATGTGATTATGATTTTCTGTGTTACAATTATATGTAATTGTTCTTCTATACCTTCTGAGAGAAACTATATATGTTTTTAGATGCTGTTTTTGTCTCCAAATGATGAAAAACTACGTTACTTCTGGAGATTTTCTACTCCACTTTCTTTTCCACTTTCTCAGTAAATTAATTCAGTACATTATTACTAACTTGAAGTGCAGTATAAGAAAGTAAATAAATACAAATGGTTGATAATGCTCACATCAAGTTGTAAAAGGAGAAGAAGAGGTCAGATAGGCTGCAATGACTATTTCATATGACAGACATCAGTGCTGAATGTATGATTCACAATGGCTTGCTCAAAAAATAACATCTATAATATTTGAACCTTAAAAGAAGTCAAGCTAGCTGGTAAGGTGTTTAACAACTAAAATATTAATTCCCAGTACCTGCACATTTGTTTGGTTAATGCATTTGTAATAAGCAATTAAAATATTTTACACCTACAGATAATGCTAAATCAAGTCTTAGAGACACCACATTAGCTAAAATGAAGATCAACTGAAGTCTAAGAAGTGAAGTTAGTACTTACCGTTATTTATTCTCTATGACTGTAGTTTTCACAGCTATGTTGGGAAGCAGTATAGCATAGCTTAGGAAGTCACAACAAAACATTTTAAATCTTCCGTCTTGTTTATATATAGAACATGAACATCCTCTGCTCATTCTAACGTGCGTCTAAGAGAAGGCAGCCACGCCTCTTTTCTACAGGAAGGGTAGGCTATTTTGTTTTCACTTTTTATTTTACCAACATTATGCTTAGAATAAATAATTTGTGAGCAGTGGTTAATCAGCTCCTAAAATATTTATTTTTTTCACATAAAGTAGCAAGGGACTGACACTGGATTGCATCTGTATTGCTTTCAGTTATTTGACTTAATTTAGAATCTGCATGTTACTTTCGATTGTCTGCTGTGTAGGACTAAGACATATTAACAAAATAGGAACAAAAGTGCAAGGAAGATAGTTGTATGATTAATTACTATTTGTCTTTACTGCTATAGTTTACATTTTGTTTGTTGGTTTTAGGATTAAGATTTTTGCTCGTTACTGACTTGGTTGCTGTCCAGGTTGCTGGACCCGCTGGAGTCACCATTATTTCCCCATACAGGTCCACCAGAAGATAGTCATGGGAATGTTATGTCTGCTCTACCCTGAGAATTCTCCCAGGTACTCACACTGCTCAGTCACTTTTTCAGCTTGTCATACCTCCATTCAGTGTGTCTTAGTCCTATACACGCTCACCTACAAGATGACCTACAAATGTCTTTTCATGTCTCCACAGTGCGATGATCATGAGTGAGATGTGTATATCTTGCTCCACTCATCTGCTACCTGTCTAATAAGGAGGAACAATATGAACCTATATGTGGAATAAAATGATCAGAGTCTCAAGTGACAAGACCTTATAGAGATGGACACATTACAATTCATTATGCTGCCTCTGCTTCCATAGTTCCAGTCCCTCAAACAGCTGCAGCTAAGATATCAGAAAAGATCCAATCCATGAACAAGGCCCATGTGAAGGTAGACTCTGAGCTATCCCAGAAAGGAAATAGTATGGAAGCAGATGTGCAGATCTTCTATGGATCAAGATACCATGGATTATGTAGCTAATGCTACACTTATCTAAAAGGGTCTTCATTCCCATCAAGAAGAATCCTCAGATGAGAAACAAGAGTGGATGGCCATTCTTTTTCACAACAATGATGTCAAGATAGTGTATTTTGAACATCTTTAAGGCAGTCCTTACTGCTTCGACATTTCAGCTATTAGAAGCTTGGAAAAAGAAACATCTGAGGAAGTGTGAAAATACAAACAAAAACACAGAGATTTTTGAAAAGTATAAAAAAAGAAATTTGGGCATGGGAAAGAGAGATTTGATATGGTGTAATATTTATGCAAAGGCAAAACCCAAATTAATCAATATAAAGAAGGCAGCCCCAAAGATATTACAAGAGAAATACAGACAAAGGCAACTAGATATTGAAAATTGCACAATAAAAATAATATCAAAAAGAAGGAATGTAGAAAAGAACATTAGTAAAGTAGAAGTTAAAAAAAATAAAAGTTGAAGTTATCAAGTGCCTGTGAAGTGAAGGATTTGGTGTAGAAGGTCTAACACAGGTTACATCACAGCATAATGGAACAAGTCCCCAAAGTAAGGAAAAACAGGAAGATCAGGAGACATCTGAAGAAGAAATATGGACATGGGAAAGAAAAAGAGATTTAATATGGTATAATATCTATGCAAAGGAGAAAGCAAAACTAACCAATGCAAAAAGAGCTGCACCAAAGATATTTGAAGAGAAATACAGGCAAAGGAGTCTGGACATGCAAAACTTTACAATACAAAAGATAAGAAGACAAAGAGGAAAAGTAGAAAAAGAAATTAGTAATGGAGAAGTTCAAGAAATAGAAACTGAGGTTATGGAGTACCTGTGAAGTGAAGGATTCAGTGTAGAAATTTAAATTCAGAAAGCACCACAACAGGATAGAGCAATAGACATCCAAATTAAGGGGAAATCAGTGGAACAGGAAACAAATGGCCAAGTCCTATATGAAGACATTTTGCAACTTTCCACAGGAAACCAGTATAAATGTTCACTTGAAGCTGGACAGCAAGTGAAGGAACAGTAAACTGTGAAAAGTCTGATGCAGTCAATGTTGAGGAGTGATAGGCCAGTGAGTTATCATATGACAGAGCAATGGATGGCACAGGATGAAATTGAAGAGAATGTGCCACAGGAAGATGTCCTAGAAGTTACTATAGAATGCCCAAAGGAAATGGAAAACAAAAAAATGTGCCCTCAGTTTAGAAGAAAATGAGCTAAGAGAAGAGTTGCTTGATTTAATAGAGATAGATAGACATATTAAGCTCAATGAAAGAAATAGACTGCAGAGGTCAATAAAACCCCAAAAGTCAGAAGTTTGATAAAACAGATGAACACAGTAATTTGGACTGTCCAAAGAGATTCATGAGATATAACAGAAGTAAACATGATATATTACTGTGCAGCTAAATTAATAACTGATAAAGTTCTACCACAAGAACTCAGGGTAGTGAGGGAATGGAAGGGGATAAACTGAACACCATCATGGAAGTATCAAATAGTGAAAACTATAAAGCAATTAAGACAAGAAGTGTCACTATTAGAAGAGTATAGAAGAGGGATCAACAAAAATACTTAGAAAGATGTGATAAAAGCAATGTACAGTATTAGAATAGATCAGGGTCTATCATGCACTATCGCAAATAACAAACTAAAACTCTCGGCACAGGTGGAAAAACTTAGAAGATACACAGACAAATATAAAGGAAAAGTACAAAATAAGCAATTTATTGATGACCCAAAAAGTTTTATAGGGAATTGTGAAATAAGGTAAAAGGAATTGAAAGGCCATCAAAAAAAGAAGAAATAGATACATTTTGGAGAAATATTTATGAAGCTCCTGTGGAACATAATAAAGATGCTAAATGGATAGAAGTAAAAGAAATAATAATAAGTTTAGAGGTACAGGATATGAAATGGGATGAAGTAACAGCCAGAGAGATTGAAACAAAGTTAAGAAAAGCCTCTAATTGGCAAACCCCAGGCCCAGATCCAGTACTTAACTTCTGGTTAAAAGTATTAACATCTTTGCACGAAGATTTAGCCATGAGTAAGAACTGTGCACCCTGAACAGACACCAACATGGCTAACAACAGGAAAAACAATGCTCCTACTTAAGAGTGAACCTGCAAGCCACCCTAAAAATGATAGACCAATAGCTTGCCTTCTGACGATGTATAAACTATACACTGGATTGATGCCGACAGAGTTCATAGTCACTTAAAAGAAAACTCAATTATGGCAATAGAACAAACAAGCAATAAAAGAAAGTCATATAGAACAAAGGATCATCTGTTGTTAAATAAAGTCATGGTGGAGAACAGTAAAAAGGGGAAGAATATAAGTATAGGATGGATTGAGTACAAAAAAGCATTTGATAGTATCCCACATTCATGGATAAAAGAGTGCTTAACAATGTATATGATACACCCTACACTGATTAATTACATTACAGTGACTATGAAACAGTGGCAGACTGCTTTGCAATTAAGCCATGATAAAGGACAAATTATTATTCCAGGGATAAAAATTCAGCAGGGGATATTCCAGGGTGACTCTCTGTCACCACTGCTATTCTGTCTTGCCCTTAACCCATTAAGCTGGCTATTTAACAACTTAGGTCATGGCTATAATTTGGCTCCTAGAAAACAACAAAAGGCTTCTCATCTTCTCTTTGTCGATGATTTAAAACTGTATAGCTCATCAGATGAGGAACTGAAAGCACAACTGCAAGTTGTCAAAACTTTTTCAGATGATATAAGAATCCTTTGGTTTTGATAAATGTGCAAAAGCAACCTTTAAAGCAGGAAATCTGCAGCACCAAGAAAATATAAATTTGGGATAAGAATGTGATATAAAAGAACTTGATCAAGAGGGAATGTATAAATATTTGGGAATTGATTAAGGATCAACAATAAAACATGAACAAATGTAAATAAAATTCAGTAAGGAATAATCCAAAAAGTTATTGTTACCCAAGGAGTAACACAAACACAGTCCAGTAACAAATAGAATAATGATACCAAGGTGTTGAGATGAACAAAGGCTGTAACTGTAAAAAATCATCCACTAAGAGCCAGTATCTTCCTAAAGACCTCACTTTATTTGAACAACAGGAACAGTGGTAAGCACTTTCACCCTGATAGGGCTTCTTCAAACCATATACAAACAAGCACAGCTATATTTCATTATAAATAGAAAAAGGTGCCAATTATGGTATTGAAGTGGCTGAAAAACACTGGAAACATGAGCCACAAAGCATCATAGAAAATGATGAAGTCTACATCATATGTGATCACCCATTACCAGCAGTCCAAAAGATAGATGTTTGAAAATGGGATATAGTGGTCCATGAAAAGAAGAGAAAAGTAGCATTGATCATTGAAATTGCCACACCTAGTGACTTCACTGTCTTGCATACAGAGAGACACAAAGTCATAAAATATAAGATTTGCAGGCAGAAATGACAGCAATGTGGGAGACAGATACCCAGACAGTTCCAATAGTAGTAGGAACAAAAGGCCTTATAAAAAAGAATCTACAGTCATATTTCGATATGTTACCAATATATATAACCCTGTGCGATTTGCAGAAGGAATCATTACTGGGCACATTGTGGGTGCTGCAATGAGCACTTCTGGCTAACATCAAAGATTGAAAAAATACTAATTTCATGTATTTTAATCATACTTTGACTTAGGAATGGGGTCCATTCTCTGTATGGTTTTAGAAACCCAAAAGTTTTGGAGAAAATTTAAAAAAATGAGAAACGAGGGGATGGCCATTCTTTTCACAATAATGAGAAACAAGAGGGGATGGACATTCTTTTCACAACAATGATCTCAAGATAGTGTATTCTGCACATCTTTAAGGCAGTCCTTGCTGCTTTGACATTTTGGCTATTAGAAGCTTGCTTCTTTACATATGTTCACCCTCATTTGAGGAGCAGACCAACAATGACAGTCTACTGGTCAATAAATCTATCAGTTGAAGACATGATAGTTTCAGAATGTGATGCCAGTTCCCAGGAGCAGCACACTTAGCTGGTTAACAAATGCAAAATAAACAACAGGTATTTAAAACTCAGTCCAAGATGCCCCATATACGGAAGTATGAGGGAATGTATTCAATACAATATAAAATGAGTGGTGTGCATTATCATACACAGACCTGTAGATGGCAGCATTACTAAGTAGGCAGTTGAAGATCTCTTGCCACACAGCCAGGCAAAACAGACAAGAGACTGCATGAGTTGACAAGCTGCAGACAGAAGTTAATGCCATAGTCTGTGCAACAGGCTCCAGTCTACGCACTGAGGCAGTTCCAGCCTAGCCTGAAAAATTTATAGATATATTTAAGTTGTTAGAAGAATGTTCTGGCTTGCTTGCTTGTTTGTACCACATAGACAAAAAGTGTGTACAATAAATGCGATGGCTATAATTTTGTACCTCTTACCGATGACAGAAGTTTTTGCAGTTCATAAGAGGAGACCATTTTGTTTCAAGTCTTGAGAAGGTAACTCAGACTGAAACATCATGTTGTCAAGACGCCTTTTAAATTATCTAAACCTTTTAGCAATGGACAATATAATTTTGTAAAGAATTATAGTCATGATGCTTCAGTGCTCCACAAATCCTATCTTGCTTGGGTCGCCTTCCACTTTTTGGGTCCAAGCAATACATCCATCATTCAAATCAGGTTAGGAGACAACAGAGAGTTCCACCATTGGAAACAAGTGACATTTATCAGTAATTGCTATAAATTTACTTATCTCAAGAAATTATTACTTGCAACACACAAGACAAGACCTCTTCTAGAAGATCAGTCTCTGCCAACAATCTGAATAGAAAGTCTCTAGGACCACTATGTGCAGGGTACAGTTATGCAGTATTACTAGGCAAATTTCATGTAGCTATTTCCATAATCTGTAGCTCCAATGCATTAGTGCCAGTCCTGCAGACCTACAGATTCTTTGATAAGATGGGGGACAACTCCTACAACTTAAGTTCATTATCAGTTCTCATATGCGTTATTTATTTACTTGATTACTTTTGGTGACCAAGTTAGTCTCAGCAGACATGGCCTGTTTCCACGGCAGACCTGAAGTGGTATTCATACTGATTAAGGAAAATTTGGCATTGTCTTAGAGAGAAATTCTCTTGATTTTTTCAGAAGTGGTGAAAGACTGCAAGTGCATCATTAAGAAGGCTGAGAATGAGATGTCTTTTTGTGATGAGGAGTGCAGATTGCATTCTGACTTGGTCTGAATTGCTGCATTAATGTACAGAGGCTTGGGTGATATGCTTTTGGTACAAATGATGGTAAAAGTGAGCTGCAGGATGGTGTGAGACCATGGATAATGTTATCTGTTGTCTAATGATGGGAATCTGGTGAATCCTCTGGCAGACACTGCACTTGATAATGTGAGAATGCATGTGGCACAACTGGGATCCCCTATGAGAGAGAGGTACTGAATGTCAGGGAGATGGTTGGTGTCACTACTGAATGTCAGGGAGATGGTTGGTGTTCCTACTGTTTTGTTACTAAACCTGTGAGTAGCAAGTTGTCTGGACAACTAAATATTACAGTGTCAGAAGCCGAAGCCTGTGATTTGAATTACCCGTATAAGATGGAAGACAACAGCTATGACATTTGAAACAATGTTGTGGAACCCCAAGGGCTTCATGTGCAAGATATATTTAGGTATATAATGTTTTTTCTAAACTGACTTTTGTTGCTTTTGCTTTAGAATAGCGGTGGTACAGTGGTAGCGCTGTTGCCTCACAGCAAGAGGTTCTCCTGTTTGATTCACGGCTGGAGTGCCTTCTGTGTGGAGTCTGCATGTCCTCCCCGTGGTTGAGTGGCCTCCAAAAGACATGTGTGAATGGGCGTGCCTTCATTGAAGGTTGGGTGTTGGGCTGGAAACTCGGCACCATAAAAAATCTACTGCCAATCATTAGCGGACCGGAGTTCCTCTGTGGTGACCCCTAACCGGGAAAAGCCAAAAAGACAAACAACAACAACAACATTGTGTGCTGCAGAATGAGTTTTTGTTTCTACTTTAGAACTTTCAGAGTTAAAAACTGACTGTTTAGTTTCATATAGCTAAAATTGCCAAAGATGACTGTGAACTTTATAGAAAAGTGTCATACTGTATACAATATTTATTTTATTTTATGTATTTACTGTTTGTTAATCAGGGTGGTACACTGGTCCAAGAATCCTTTTCAGACATGGTCCAGGCCATGAGGCATCAAAATATAATAAAATTGATATTGACAAGAATTACATGTACAGAAATTACAAGTATACATAGTTGCAGAAGTTATACACATTAAAGAAGTAGAAAACATTAGGATGTAACAACAAACAATGTTACAGTTACAAACTTATTTATAGTAATGTAATAGATAAATATAACAATACAGCACATATGTGTTTCGACAATAGAAAGATTAATATATTTCCTATAAAGGAATATCAGCATAGTTGCTGTACTTTCTTTCTTTCTTTATTTATTTGACATATGTTGACCAGGATAGTCCATCTGGGCTTTTACCCTTTTCCAGTGGAGGTCCAGGGAGAAAAGCTCCACAGTACAAATAAGCAACATAAGTTACACGATACAGTAATGTACAATACAAACATTAATCAAGATATCCAGTTACAGTATAAGTAAAAGAAAAATATACAGCAAAAGAGACATTAATACAGTGGAGTAAGTGAGGAAACAGGTAATAGCAAAAAGCTGGCAAAAAAATATTTGGACTATTTTCAGTTTTCAACTGTACTATTCCAAGCTGTTTCTTTTGTACTCAACAGGAGGTATAGAAATTTAATATAAAAGTCATGTTGCAAGGTAAGACTACAGGTAGAGGGATGCTAAGACTGAGAAGTGAAGGAGCATGGAGGGTGGTAAGTGACTGTCATGTCATAAATGGAAGTAATTTAGCGTAAGATAGATATGAGGAAAGGGAGGAATGAGCATGGAGAGGAGCAGGTGACTGTCTTGTCATAATAGGAGATTAGAGTAGGATAATTTAGAGGACATGGAGGAAATTATGGAAAAAAGAAGGAAAGAGAGGAGTGGAGAGAGTGGTAGAGGAGTAAGGGCTGGGTTTAGGTGGGATGGTTACAGTGACAGGACCAGGTGCTGTGTAGGTAATGTTTGAGTGATTTCCTGAAATCATGGACATGGGTAATATTTCTGAGGGTCATGGGAAGCTTGTTCTACTGAATAGCGGGGGAATAGCTGTATAGATTCTGTCCACTGGATTATTTTAGGTTTGTGAATTTGTAGGGGATGTTGGTCAGAGCTCCTGAGGGTTTGAGGTGGGGGTATAGAGGGAGACTAGTGAGGAGATGCTGGGGCAGGGGAGGGTTTGTTCAGGATAGAGTGGATGATGAGGAGTTGAGTAAATAAGAGTTGCTTAGGAAACTCCAGCCAGCTGAGTGTCCTGAGAACATGACAGTGGTGTGATTTAGAAGGCAGATTAGCAGCACATCTGGCAACTTTGTTGTAGATAATTTTGAGTTTGAAGAGTAGTGAAGATTGTAAGTTTGGATTTGCGAGCTATAGAAGAGGTTGGGGAGAAGAAGGTAAGCTTGGGCAAGACAGATTCTGGAGTCAGGGGTGAGGAATCATTTGCTTTTGTACAGTAGGCCGAGCTTTTGGTGGATTTTCTTAATGCAGTGAAGTACATGGAGGTCAAATTTAAGTTGGTCATCTATGATTGCCCCAAAGAGCTTTGTGTGGGTTTCAGGAGTGGTAGAAGTGTTGTTAAGGGAAGAGATGATAAATGAGGATTTGTGGTGGTAGAGGGATTATGGGAGGAAGAGAAGAAGCTTTGTCTTTTTGGGATTAAGTATGAGTTGGTTGTTAGTAAGCCAAGTTTCTGTGAGGTTGAAAGATTTTTGTGTGTGGGTGAGCAGATCAGATGAGTTGTCAGCAATGGAGATGATTGTGGAGTCATCTGCATATGATGGAAGATTGGAGACAGGATTTGTAAAGATGGTTAGTGAAGATGTTAAAAAGAAGGGGGCCTAGAATTGAGGCTTGTGGGACACCCATTTTGATGGGGAGAAAGGTAGAAAGAGCAGAGAGCCATTTGACAGATTCCTGCCTGTCTGTGAGGGTGCTGTTAAACCAAGAGATGGTTGCTGAAGAGAGGTTGAGTTGAAAAATTTAGAGAGGAGGCTGGTGTGGGAGACAGTGCCAAAGGCTTTGGAGAGAGCTAAGAAAAGACAGGATACTAGTTTATTGTTGTCTCTAGCTAGGAAGATGGTGTTAGTAAAGGAAATAAGAGCAGTGATGATGCTGTGGTGGGGGCAGAAGCCATGCTGGGTAGGGGTGATGAGGTTTTCATGGGTGAGATAGGCCAAGATTTGTTCATAGGTTCATAGGTAGATACTAGGCTATCGGCCCAAGGGCCTACGTAAGCCTAACCAACAAGGTTCCCTGACTTACGCCACCCAAGAAAATTATTTTCCTGTGCCACTGTCGAGCAGAGACACAGACGTGATCCCTGGGGTGTATTTCCTATTTCCCATTCACTCATCAAGATTTTTCTTGAAGAGTGCTAATGAAGAACTTTGCTTGACATAGATGGGTAGCCTGTTCCAGAGTATGGGAAGTCTCTGGGACAGGAATCTATCTCTCCAGCATGTCCTGTTTATTGTGGTGACAAGGTTTAGGTCCCTAGAGAGTGTAGCTCGGAGGGATTGGGATTTCTTTAGGTGTAGCATGTCCAACAGCTCTTGGTTTGACATAGCTTTATATGTTAGGCAGAGATAACCTCGGATTAGGCGATATGCTATGGAGTAAAGCTGGAGTTTTTTGAGGCGGTCAGTGTAGGGCATTTGTTTGAGGCCAGTAATCCTCTTTGTGAGGTACTTCTGTGGCCTTTCCAACTGTTGCAGATGTCTTGTGAGGTACATTCCAAAAGGGGCGTTGTACTCTATAATGGGTCTAATGAGTGCAGAGTAGAGGGGAACAATGACCTCTTTTTTCCTTGATGAGAACCCTTTTATGATGAGGTGTGCCACGTAGAAAGACTTTCTGACTACTGTGGTGATGTGACTATCAAAGGAGAGACTGCTGTCCACCTGGGTCCCAAGGTCTCTTATCACGCATTTGGTGTTAAGTAGATTGCTGCATAGGTGGTAGTTCATGGGTGCAGAGTTTTTACCAAAGGGGATGACACTGCACTTTTTGGCATTGTGCTTGAGGCCATGGCTCTGACACCAGGCATCTGTTTTAGCGAGGCCCTTACACAGTGTTCAGGAATTTTAAAGAGAGGAGAAAGTATGGCAATTGGTTGATAATTAGAGAGTTCTACAGAATGTCCACCTTTGTGGATAGGTATGGAATGAAATTTCTTCCAGAGAGTAGGGACAATGGATTATCTGATAGAGTGGCTTAAGTTATGCAATAGGTTTATCAGCAGCCTTTAGGAAGAGAGATGGAGCCTTATCAGCTGAGGGGGAACCTGGTTTAAGTTTGAGGAGGAGGTTTTTAATCTAACTGGTAGGAACTGGACTTACTGGAAAGGGGGGAATTTGGAGCTGGGGGTGGTGGGAAGCAAGAGATTGGTTGGGTTGGAAGTCTGTATGAGTTTACTGATGGTGTCAATGAAATAAGAATTAAATATGGTAGCAGTTTCTTGGGGTGTGTTATTGAGGCAGGGGCTGGGAGTTGAGGGACTCCCAGGGTGGAGAATTTGGTTGATAGTATTCCAGGATTTTTGGGAGTTACTGGGTTCTATAGTTTGGGATGTGTGGTAGAAGTTATTTTTATCATTGTTTATGTGGGTTTTGGTCAGATTCTGTAGTTCCCTGTATTTTTGGTAGCTTATAGGAGATTTGGTTTTAGTACGGTTTTAGTACAGAGTTTCTATGCAGAATCTCTATTTTGGATAAGAGACAGAAGAGTAAAGTTGTTAAGCCAAGGAGAACATCAAGATTTGACTATAACAGTTCTGGGAGGGGCAAGAGATTTTAGGTTGTTAAGGAAAATGGAGTTGAATTGTAGAACAGCTTTGTCAAGAGGTAGGATTGAGAGGACAGACCAGTCTCTAGCTGAGAGACAATTGTTAAATGTTTCGAGGTTGAATTTAGTTAGCTTTTGGCTTTCTTTGAATTTATGAGATCTAGAGAGGTGGGGGATCTTAGACATGTGGTCGCTAATGGAGTCAGGCAGGGATTCAGGGTAGTGATAGAGGTTTGGATTAGAGACAAGAATCTATTCGTTGATAGAACTGGAGTTAGTGGGTTTATGAAGGACAGTAGGAGAAGAGATAAGTTGGCTATAGACATATAGGTTTATGCTGGTGGTAGGGGAGTTAGAGCAGAGGGTTAATCAATTGATATTAACATCACCCAGTATTATGGTCTCATTAGGTATATTGTCAGAAATCCAATGGAGAATCTGTTATAATAAGGGTACATTCTCTCCTGGGGGTATGTAGATGGTGACTGTGGTTAGGGTTTTATGGTCATTAAGTTTGAGAGTGGTGATAATGAATTCTGCTAGGTGAAAAGAGAGGTGGTTGGCTGGGGGGATATGGTTAGGAGGTCTGAGTACATAATGACAATGCCTCCACCATTTTTATGTGGTCTATCAAGGGGTAGAATGTTGTAGCCTGACAGAAGCAATTCATTGTCAATGTTATGTGGTTTGAGTCATGTTTCAGAGAGAGTAACTATTGTGGGGGAGTATTGGGCTATCCAAGAGTGGAATTCAGTTATATTATTAAGGATGCTGTGGATGTTGATCAAATAAAAGGAAAGATGTTTGGGAATATGGATTTGTGCATGCATGGGAATATGTGAGGTAGTGGTAGGAGTTGATGGGTTAAAGCATGGGCCGGGGTTGGGGTGAATGTCATCAGAGAGTTATAGGGTGTGGCAAGGGTGAAGGAGATATGATATAAAGGTGTAGGGAGATATACATTTTTGTTTGATTCTGTAATGAGGAGAGAGCTTAGGAGGCAATTTGATTTTGGGGAGAGTGAAGTTAGTGCTGGTGAATAGTGAGGGTGAGATAGGATAACAGTAGTGGCTATAGGAGTGTGTAATGAAGTGAGAGGAGGTTGGAGTGCTAGGATATAGGGGTAGCTGAGTGTGATATGAGTTGAGGTTAAAAATGAGTAGAAGGAGACAGCATAAGAGCAGGGGAAGAAAGGAGGATGAGAAGAGAGGAAGGAACATATTGGAGGGTAGTGAGTATAAGAGAAGGTAGTCTGAGTGTGACTGAGGGAATGTCTGCAGGAGTAGTAAGTTGGTGGGGGAGGGGAGTAGTGAGTATGGGTGGGTGGCATGAAGTATAATGTGGAGAGAATTGGGAGGGGGTTAGATGGGGGTAGGGCCCTGGTTGGTTGAGGTGTATAGGAAGTTGGAGTGAAAAGGGGGTGGTTATCTCTAAAGGTAATTGATTCAGGGGTGTGTTAGAATGGGGGGTAGGGTAGGAGATTGGAGTGAGCCCAAGCATAGTGAGGGTGAAAGGAGTGGGCTGACCTTGATTCCTTGCGAGTCCAATGAAAAAAACAACCATCCCTGAAAGTAAAATAAAGTAATTAGAGCTAATTCCAGACACTGGACCCAACCCAGTTTGGTTTCTTCAAGAGCAGATCATGCCTACTGAACCTGGTGGATGTCTTTGAGAAGGTCACCAAAGCAATGGATGAGGGCAAAATTGTTCACATTGCCTACCTTGACCTGGCCAAGGCATTTGACACAATACTACATTTGGGCATTGTTGAATGCCAAGAAATGCATAATAGAACCCTTTGGGAAGTCATCCATCCCTGGTAACTATCATATCAACAACACACCCCTTAGAGTTGACCCAGTAGTCAGGGACTTAGGGACACACACACAGATACAAATCTAGCCTTTGACAATCATGTGTCTACAGTGGTCAGGACATCATTCTATATTGCACAACTTATAAATAAAGGTGTGACATCTAAGTCCAAAAAAGTCATTGTTCCACTGTATTCGGCATTCATCAGACCTATCATGGAGTACAATTCCCCCTTTGGTATGTACCTAAGCAGGCATATCCAGCAACTGGAATGTCCACAGAGGTTCCTCACTAAAAGAATACAGGGCATAAGTAAAATGTCCTATGCAGACCGCCTCAAAGCCCTATCCCTGTATTCTGTCTCCTACATTCTTTTGAGGGGAGATCTATGTCTGGCATATAGGGCATTGTCAGACCCCACCAAACAGCACCAGAATTACCCATTCTAAAGACTTAAACCTTGCCTGTGATATAAATAGGTTCTCATGAAGAGATAGGTATGTATCCCAATACTACCACATCTCTGGAACAGGCTCCCCATCCATGTGAAGCAGAGTTCCTCCCTAACCCAATTCAAGTGCAACTTGGACAACTGGATGGGAAACTGGAAATTCATCCCTGGTTTGGCACCTATGTCTCTAACCGACACAGGTAACCTGTAAATGGTCCATCTCCCAATCCCCTGTTTACACTTATCAAGGGTATCAGATCTTGTCAGAGATTTGGGATGCATGGCTAGGCTTAAAAAGGCCCTTCTGGTTTTAAGCCTAGTGAACACCTATGAACCTATGAATTGAGTGAATGAAGAGGATTTTTCAAAGTTGGAGAGGTTAATTAACAGTAGCGTGAGTTTGGGGGGATGAGTGGCAAGCGAGCAGAGCAAGTTAGAGAGGTAGGAGAGGGAGAGAGGGGGAAAAGAGACACAGAAGAGGTGAAGTTAAAGAGATATTAGACATAGAAATAGAAGAGTCTATGTTAAGGATAGAGCCCCAGTACGTCTACTAGGTGACAGAATTTAGGTTATTACAAGGAGTATTTTAGGAATATATATGGAAAGAAATGCCCAGGAGATAGGGGATAGCAGGGCAAGATAAATACAGTGAGGAACTAGAGAGGTGTAAGGTGATGAATGAGAGAATCAGTATACTAGAATCTTTAAGGTGGACTATGAACACTCAAAATTTAAAGTATTAACATACATTAATGGTTTAACTCGGATCCTGGATTGGGATGTTCTAGCATCCACAAGGAGCAATTGTGACTGAGTTTTCCTTCAGTTTCAGGTTGTCCTAGAACTCGCAGTCACAACTGTTAGGGCGATGAGTTCTGGGGAGGGGTGTATCTCCTAATAAAAGGGGAGGAAAAACAGTTATTTGTAAGGGTGTGAGACAAAGGGTCTGCTAGTCAACTGTGTGCCTTTGCAGCCAGAGAGAGTGAGGGAAGAGAGGTGTAGTGGTTGATACAGTACTAAGGGTAAAGGAGGTAGTGCAAGGAGAAGAGAAAAAAGAGGTAATAGAGGGGAGGTAGGAGAATTGAGAAAGGGATTAATTGGAGGGGTGGTATGAGAGGTGGAGGTTAGAAGAATGCTAGGGAGTTGCATTGATTAGTAATAGAAAGAGAATGAGCAGATAATGTTTTAGTGTGATTGGAAGACAGTCTAATGGTAGTATTGTATTTAATAGGATTAACAAGCCATAGCAGACAGAAGCAGACTCTGTATTAAATGTTACAGCTGATATTAAAAGTAACAAAAATGACTACAGCTAAACACAAGTCAATAATAGCAGTACACAGCTAAGCACAGTGGGATTTAGTGCAAAGATAGCCTGTCATGCATTATATTACATTAGGGACAGCAGTTCAGTGTTTCAGCAGAAAAAAATTGTTTGTGAGCAGTGCACATTTTTAGGGAGTAATCACATTATATATGATCTGGTGCAGAGCTCAGTGACAACACTGCAAGCTGCCACCAACCACTCTTTATCAGCTACTAAAAGGCCTTCCCATAGGGTGACCAATTCTACTTTGTAATGTTACTATTACCCACATATAAGTGTGACCAACAGCAAGGCTATTTAAGAGTCGCCTATACAGTGTCACCAAATACATATGCAAGTACTCTAAGAGCTTAAATGTCTCTAAACAAACCAGCCACAATTAAAAAGTTTAAATACATTTAATAATAAATAATAAAAGCACAATACAATACTCAATCTCTAATCACAGTGATAACAAAATTCAGAATCACAGGAAATACTTTAAAACAACATTGCAGGACAGTGTCACATAAATACAGAAAACATCTAAACTACTCTTTACTGTATTCCTGACTATATCTAAGAAATACTATGTCCTAAATGACTTACTTACAGAGCCAGGCAAGTGGTGATGAGAGGATGTTGTCATACCCAAAGACAAATACAAAATGCGCAGACTTTCTCTAAGAGATAGTTTTTAAATTAATAATACACATTACTGCTGGGTTAGCTGGATGACATCACTATTTGACACCTCTGCCTTCAATTCCCAGGCTAACAGAAACTTAAAATTTTAGCACCTCTGTGTCAAAAATAATTATCTCTTGGAAGTTTGCCTGGTACTGGAAGTCGTAAAACAGTTACACACTTTTACCTTTGAAACCTGTAATTATTTATGTTTTCAGACAATAGAAAGAATTTCTAGCTGCAGACATTCTGTCTTGTAGCTGAAATAAACACCATTGTAAACACTTCACTTATTTTCTTAGAATTTGCAAGTTAACTCTTTTCCAGTAGGGTACACTGTGGTTACATTCTTGAAGCTCACCACATAACATACAGTTTAACATAATATATAGTTTTCTTACATTTGTAAGACAAACATCCTAACCATATTACCATTCACAAATAACACAGCATTATTTACAAAATTCCAGCTAGCTGGGCTGGCAGCCTTCACAGAAACCACATGAAAATGTTAGACATATGTTGAGAAGCATATGAGTTGTATAAGAAATGCAAGGCTTGAAAATTCACTTGCTGAACATTTTTCATTCAAATGCAATCAAAATACCATCGTAACATGCTATATTTTAGAAAAGGTATATTGTGTTAATAGGGGTGATAAGTCCCTTGCACATTTATTAATTCAGGAACTTGAATGGAAGATGTTGCCTGTACTTTTAAAATTAATAGTTTTAGCCTTGTTTTTTTATTGCTTCATTACTTGTTTAGTTTAGCTTAATTGACTTTTTCACCATTTAATGGCTGTAATTCTTTAAGTTTCATACTTCCTTGAGGAGTTTAGTCCAATGTACTAGGAGTATATTTTATTAATAAAGTCTTCCAGTCCGGTTTCTGTTTCTGTCAGTTGTATTTTTATTATTTTCATACTGCTGTTAAACAACCACATTCGGAGAAACCAAGGCAGAAGTAAAAAAAAAGTAATCATGAAAGCAGAATTTAAAAAAAAATGAAGCTACATTTAAAATTAGTTACTCTGTTGAAAGGGGTGGATGAGAACTGAAAGCATTTGCAAATAGTGGTATAACTGAATTTGAGCATTAAAATATTTCTTTGAATACAGACACAAATAAAAGCAAGCTGGAAATAAGGTTCACCAACAAAAATAAAGAGTATGAACCAGACAAAAGCAATGTAGTGAACCATATGATGGTAATGACTCCACTTAAAACACACAAGTAAGATGTTAAAATAAAAAAAGTTTAATCAAATAGTGAGCACTTATGCAGCCATACCATGCTGCTTCATCAGACAACATAACAATAAAGCCAGTTTAAATGCAGCTTATGACAAATAGAAACTCCCCTGTCTCATATCACCTACTTAGAGGCGATCTCTGCTTGGCTTACAAAGCTATGTCTGACCCAGCTCTGTTAGAAATGCTACATCTAAAGAAATCCCAATCTCTCCACACCACACACTCCAGAGGCCTCAACCTCATTACCACAATCAACAGAACATGCTGGAGGGACAGGTTCAAAACCCAGAGACTGCCCATGCTATGGAACAGGCTTCCCATACATGTCAAGCAGAGCACCTCGCTGACCCTCTTCAAGAGAAATCTTGATGAGTGGATGGGAAACAGAAAATTCACCCCAGGGATAGCACCAGTGACTCTACTCAACAGAGGCACTGGGAACTAAGGTCGGGTGGCACTATGCCACGGTAATCCTATGGCTAGGCTTGTAAAGCCCCCAGGACCATTAGCCTAGTACACACCTATGAACCTATCAATCAATCCATCATCAGGAACAAATCCCCTTAAAAGCATAAGCATTGTTATAAAAAGTTAAAAATGTTTGTACAAACTTCATCACTTGTTCAAAACTATGCAAAAAGCAGTATTGCTTAAATAAACCCCTACTCTTAAGAGCAGGTTTGATAGACACCCTGTCATTCAGACCATGTCCCTTATGTGCCTCCAAATGAATTATCCACCTCATCTCAGAAGTTTCTGTTTTGACCTTGATGTCTCCCCTCTCCTATTCACGTGTATAGTTTCTATTACTAAGAATCTAAACTTGTGTGTATTGTTGTTCAAATTCACGTGCTTTGCCAATGCATTTGTACTTAATTCTACATTGATGCCATACATATGTTCCCATACCTGGTCCCTCAAATGCCTGGTAGTCTTCCCCACATAGAAAGACAGGCAGGATACACATTGTGCTAGGTACACTATATGGCATGTGTTGCAATTGGCTCTCACCTTAAAGCTATATTCCTTCCCTGTGTCTGGATGTATGAACCTGTTGGTAGAATCTATCAGCTTTCAATACCTACATTTATGACAGGGTATCGTGCCAAGTGTTGCATCATTAACTGAGAGGTCTGTGCCTATCCTCGGATAGCAAAGCATTCTTTGCAAAGACTTCTTGTTCTTTTATAAAAAATGTGGTCACTCTCCCACTATGGCTCCACCCTCAGGGTCCATTGTTAAGACCTGCCAGTGTCTCTCACACACCTGGGTTATCTGCCTGATATTACTGGAATAAAAAACAGGCATCCTGGTGTATGAACCATTCTGATGTTCCTTAGTAAGTACATCCCTCACTTTCCAAGGGCCTTTAGAAAAGTATGGTTTACCAGTGGTGGACCTGCAATCAGGTAACCCACCCAAAACTTTATCTACCTCCTATTCATCATAGCCTCTATCCTTAAACTTACCTGTCAATGAATCCAATTCATCTATAATATTCATCTCATTTGCATTCAGCTTGGATGCTCTCAAGCCCTGACCTCTAATAACATTCTTGAAAATACATCCAGGATGCATGCTTTGTCGATGTAAGTACATGTTCCTATAACATGTCTTCTTGTGTACCTTGGTATCCAAAGTATTATCCCTCTTTATAGTTACCAACACATCCAAAATCTCAGTCTGTTCACATGACTTGTTCATAGTGAACTTCAAGAAGTCAGTAGTATGATTCAAATAATCATAAAAAGTCAGAAGTTGCTGTTCAGTGCCAAGACGCAACATAAAAAGATAATCAACAAATCTTTGATAAAAATAGATTTGTTTCAAATAGGAACTAGCAATAACATACTTCTTTTCCCATACAATCATGATGATGTTGGCGTAGCTGTTGGCACTGGAAGTGCTCATAGCTATGCTATCCTGCAAGAAAAGTTCATCATCAACCATGAAAGCATTATTTTCGAGTATTAGCTCCATTAACAGGCAAATAACTTCTACCAAACCTGTATCATAAGTACTGTACTTAGTTAAAAAGTATCATAGTATTTCAATACCTTCAGTATTTGGAATAATGGTGAAAAGTGATTGAACATCAAATGTCGCCATTGTAAACTCATGTGCAGAATCATTTTCCCCAACACATTTGAACAAATCATTCAAAAAATGTTGCGTGTCCCTAAGGATAATAACATTATCATCAACTAATGGTCGCAGATGTTTCTCTAGAAACACCAACATAGGTTCTGTGCATTAACCTCTCCTGGCCACAATAGGCCTGAAAGGTGGTGTCCATGGATCCTTATGAACTTTGAGTAGTCCCTGTATGACAGGTACTTTGGGTTTGTGCACCATCAAATAATTATAGATATCCAAATCTATACTTTTGCATAGCAAACACTCATATAGGGTGTCATATATTCTCTTAATTAGGGATTCCAGATCATCTCTATTTATTCTTACATAAGTATGTGTGTCATCAAGCATCTGCAACATTTTAGAGACATAAAATGAATAGTCCATAATTACAATAAGGCCGCCTTTATCGGCAGGTCTCACTACAATTGACCTGTCATTCTGCAGATCATACAGCGCTTTACGTTCCTCTTTTGTCATATTAGCAAAGCTGCCCTTCTGTGACCCTTCAGCAAACAATTTCATGATATCTTTTTCACAACGTTTTTTTATAAATATCAAGTATGGGACTGTTGATATGTACATAAGTACTAGATTTACGAAAGGTGTTCATATTAACTCTTCCTGCATCTTTATATAGTAATCTCAGCATTACATTCCTCAAAAAACTTTTAAGGTCTATTATCGTATCAGTTACCTCACCTGCTGAGCTGGTATAAATGTCAATCCCTTTTGTCAAATGCATTGGTCATTCTTCGTTAGAATGCGTTTTGAAATGTTCCATACTAGGGAGTGCCCTTCTGCCACATTTTCTATAATGTCCTGTTGTTCTCTGTGTCACTAATGAATTTCCTCTTTGTTCTTCCTCTGCTGGATGAGCGCACACCTATTCCCGTCTTCTCAATCGGCAGGGGGAATCTGAATACACTTCTTTAGTCAAGGGAATGTTTCAGCAGGAAAAACCCTTCTGAAGTTCTAAAAGACGGTTATTATAGAAGAGAATCCAATTAAGCATACAGCAAACAGCCTTAATCTGAGTAAGCATTTGTAGTAAATAACAGCAAAATGGAGACTGGGCCACTTAAAGGCAAAAGACAGATTAACAGAGCTACAAGAGCAATAAGTTAGACAGATGCTGTAAAAGCCTGGAAAGTACAGACGATCCGAGGGTGGAAATTATTATACTGTAAAGAAATGAACTTAATTGTAAGTGTAGAAAAAAACTGGAACATAATATTCAGAAATAAAGTGTACAAGAGTAAATCAAGAAAGACAGAATGATCTGTAGAATAGAGAAGCATACAACATCTTGGGGGTTCAGGAAATTAATGATTTAAACTAGAATTTACTAGAGGACAGACTATTTGGAAAGCCTTCTTACAGCAAATAAAGTAAAACAGAGAAGTACACAGTGAGTAGCTTTCACAGGTGGATACCTGAGTGGAATAGCTGGGACAGGCTTGGCTCAAATATATGTAGGAACTTTGGTACTAACTGCAAAAATAGACTAATTATAGAACATAATATGGTGCTACAACAGCAAGATGTTCCTACTGAATTTGCAGAGAGGTTAGCAACTGCCAAGCATATTCTGGCATACTGGGATGTGATGATATGCTGGCATTTGGAAAGGAAGGTGTTCAAGTCACCCTGACCTGACCCTCCCATGGATGCTAAGCTTATAGCAATGCAACATGCTTTTAGAGCAATGTCCCAGGAAATAAATGCAGAAGGCAGTCTGTATATTGAACAAACTAAAAAAAAATTATACCACTGATAGTAAAAAAATTCTGCTCGGATTGTGAAGGCAAGACATTCTTTTGTATCAAACAAAAATAAAAAGGATCAAAGGAATTTTAATGTTTCCATCAGTTTCTAAAACTGTGCTTCAGTCTGGGAAAGTTGTGTCTCAGTTTTCCATTTTCTAGAAGGAACAGTAACAGAAATGAAATCATACAGTGCTGCACTTTTTTTTTTTTTTTTTGGGGGTACATCAGTGAAAGAGGAGATAATCTGAACCTTGGAAGATGGGAATGCCTTGCTGGAAATTTCTCTCCAGCACAGCAAAGGTATCATCTGAGATTACCAGCAGACTGAAGACCAAAACATCTTAAACATAATGACTGACTTTCAGAATATATGATTACCAAGTAAATAATTGAGAATGCATCCTTTATTAACTCCTGCAATGCTAATAATCAACATGATATGTATATTCCCTCCCAGACATGTTCATCCATTTTGTAGTGATAATGAGGGAAGCAATGTTATTTTGGGTAGTAGAAAAGTTACAGTGGAAAGGAAACAATGATGCAAACATGATTAAACTGAATATAAACACAAGGAGCAAAGGCTAGTGGGCTAGTCAGATTTAATCCTTTCTCTTTATTGTCAAGAGAAGGAAGGCTTCATAACAAGCTGGATGCAGTAAGTGTAAGGAGAAGTTTTTGACAGCAATTAAAACGCAATGTTTGAACTACTGATTTTGAGCCTATTGAGGAAGTTGTATAGCTGCATATACTCATATGAAGGAAGCCAGGTGCCAGAAAATTCCATTTACCAAGCACTTATTAGCTTGGGAACTTACAGGGTGGTTGCTTATACTGATTAAAGCAAACAAGGTTATAGAACATGCAAAAAGTGGGATGCTCAAGAAAGCAAATGTGATACTGGAATCACAGCAAAGGAGAATATGATGTAATTGGAGTACAAAAAGCAATACAGTAAACTCTTGGTTAACCAGCACCCATCGGGATTGGTAGATACTGGATAACTATAGTTTCTGGTTGCTTGAGAGTTACCTTTAAAAAAAATAGGCCTGACTAATACTGTACCACATACTATTTGTTTGGTTTGACTTATTCTTAGGTTGGGTAGGGAGGGGAATGTATTCCTATCTTCCTTTTTAAAACTCTAAAACTCTAAAAACATAAGGTATGTTTCTGTAGGGGGAACAGACAGTGCAACACATGAAAATTGTACGGTATTTCTTCGATTTTTTTTTTTTGGGTTGCTTGTCAGTTCTGGTGGGTTGAGGTCTGGTTAACTGAGAATTTACTGTATCTATAATAAAATTGTATGAAATGTACTTATTAACAAACATAATGGGACACATTAATGCTAATAGTGAAGTGGGATGTTCACAGAGCTCCCAAAGTGGTGGGTAATATGAAAGGAATTGATGGCGAGAAGAGTAAAGGACTCATTAACATCATACAGTTGTTATCAAAGAATGTAAACAGAGTAACATCCACACTTAATAAGAATAAAATATAATAACACTAGTAGGCATAATTCAGTTCTGACTTTTCTCAAGAAGACTTTTTAGAAATTACCATGCAAAGGCATCATACTAGATTACCAGAAACTCCAAGCCTGCATCTTGGGAACTATAGACTTAAAGTTAAAGTTTCACAGAGAAGCTGATCAAGAATGCTGACATGTACTTAGCAAAGGACAGATAATGAAGCAAGTACTTAACTTAGTGTCAGCACTTATCAAGGCAAGAGGAAAGAAGCCCCCCTGCACCCTTCACACCTTTGCTAATTAAATACACCAATTTTGAGACAGCACAATACCAGAGAAAGGACATATTCCCCAACCCTAGTCTTAGTCAATCTTGCACAACTAAAAGGACTTTGTATTAGTTTAGTACCTCACAGGCCATTCTCCGCAGATGTGGGCATGGTGTTAGTTATTGACAGGTGAAAGGGGCGTATTGTTCTATGGAAAACATGCATGATTGACAGCCCTGCAGATGTGGCATGAATATTCATTGTCTATTCATACTTTACCCTTTTCCTCAATGTAGTGCAATCTCAGAATTGGTATATTTAATTTGCGGGGGTATGGAGCCTCTACATGTGGTGGCGCAGGGAAGCTTGACCCCCTGCAAAACTGAAGGAAAAAATAATATTGGCAGTTACAGTGCTATTATTTTTTTTCCTTTGTTTTTGCAGGGGGTAAACCCCCTTGGAGTTCCCATGTGGGGGGCAAGCCCCCCCACATCTCCCGCTACTTAAATATACCAACTCCGAGATCGCACTACATTGAGGTAAAAGGTAAGCTATGAATAGGCAATGAATATTCATGACATCATTGGTATGAATATTACTTAAGTTTAATAACACATCACCGATTGTTGGATGGTGGGCGGTGTTTAGGCAGAACTTGCTACTGAACATCCTCCAAGGTATTACACTAATATAAAGCCACTAAAAGATCTAAAGCCAAAACAGACTGTATGTAAAAATCACTGGATTTTTGATTGCATGCACTGAGAGTTAGTCTCAGAGCATGCAAATAAGGCTGTCTATTTTTCTTGTCAGTTATTATCAACCTTCTTTTTTTCATGTCAAACATTTTCTGTTCAGAATATTTTAGGCAGGAAACCACTGCAAAATCCTTGTAGTGAACAAAACCAATAAAATGCTTTATATATATGTGTGTGTGTGTGCGTGTGTGTGTGTGTGTGTGTGTGTGTGTGTGTATATATATATATATATATATATATATATATGTCCCCTACAGAAGAACGACAGATGAGAAGACCGAAACCCACATAACCGACACCACATGGTCGACAATCAAAATGCCGACAATGGGGAAATGGTATGTCTCCGCAGTGCAGAATGGAAAGATTTCCATTCCTGCACTGTAGTGCGATCTCAAGTTGGTATATTAAAGTTACGGGGTATGTAGGGGGGCAGAGCCCCAACCCCCCTGCTAGCACAAAAAAGGACATTTTATTTTATATATATATATATATATATATATATATATATATATATATATATGTATATATATATAAAATATTATATGTATGTAAATTGTTCAATCAGCAAATGACTACAACACAAAAGAGAAAACTTCTAAACAGTGAGAAAAAAAAGAATGCCCACACAACAGTAACCAGACAAGTAGATGACACACAAAACAATGAGCACAGTGTTAAACCCTCCAGACAACAGAATGCACACATATAAGTGTTTTTTTATAGAATGGGCAAGCTCTCCTATTCACCTCCAAAATATATATACCAAATGGAGCCACTCCAGTGGCACAGAGAGATAAACATTTACTATGACCCAGCTGACCCAGGTTCAGTTAGAGGCTTGGGTGACCGATGGAGCAGCAGGGGGGGATTGAGGGCAGCTCTGCAAGCATCTCCAGTGATGATTCCTGGTGGAGGTTACAGATATTGGGAGGTGTGCTCCAAAGAGGGGATAAGGTGAGGACATGGCTAAACTGCTGTTGAAGCAGGACAACATTTCACATGTCGCTGCTGCATGCTCCTTGGATGCTACCCTTAGGATCTGCTCCAGACCTAGGGGTTGGGAAGGGACTGGAAGACCTGGCAAGGGATCTGGGGCACTGGGTAGGGACATATACAACAATGCAGTGGCGTGATGTTATCCGAAGTAATTATATATACAACTCAGAGATTACACAATGGTGAGGAAAGGGCATAATGTACTGTGAGATCACACAGGTCCTTCTATCTTCACAGCTGTCTTTATGGCTAATACTTAACTGTCATATCTCTAACCACATGTAGCAACACAAAAAAAATCACTAATATACACTAAATATATTTGCAATATTGTTGACACTATATCATTTGCACAACAGTTAAATCACACAAATATGAAGTCACTCTTCCCCAAAGCTAAAAATTAGTTAACCAAGTAGGAGTTTGATCATATGGGTTGCATGCACACACACACACACACAAAAAAACTCTCAACCTTTGAGTGCAAAAATTCAGGACAGAACAAGAAATATTGGTGGAATATTGGCTCAAAATCACAGACAGATTTTAAATATTGAGTTTATAAATAAAGTTGTTAGAGTAACAAATTTTGTACTAATATGCATTATCTAAATGATATAAAGTTTGAAACTCAAATGCATATAGTTATTTAGTGATCTCAATCCTTAATGGTTTAACAGAAAACCATACATTTTATGAGGAACACACCAAAAATATGAGGGAAAAATTTGGACATTCTGCAAAATTCTGGACAGTTAACAGGCATGACACACACACACACACGAATATATATCATTATTGCTGAATGTGAACAGAGTGGCATCCTCACTTAAGAAGACTACAGTGTGAAAATATGTGTGGGAATAGTTCAGTTTTGGTTTTACTAAATTAATATTTTTAGAAATTTTCACTCACAGGTTATCCATGATTAGTGAAGGCATCATACGAGATGACCAGAAACTGTAAGCCTGCATCTTGGGGAGTATAGACTTAAAGGTAAGAAAGTTTCAAATATATATATATGTTTTGATATAGTGTGGTTTATAGTGAAACAATATATATATATATATATATATATATATATATATATATATATATATATATATATATATATATATATATAAATACACACACATATATATGTATATATATATATATATATATATATATATATATACATGCGGTGGTGGTGCTGCGGTAGCGTTGTCACCTCACAGTAAGACGTTGTCCTGTTCGATTCTCAATTAGAGCGTCTTCTGTGTGGAGATATGCTTGAATGGGCGTACCTTCGTTGAAGGTTGTGCGTCAGAGCTGGCAACTCGGCATGTAAAACTCTGCTGCCAATCATTAGCGGACCGGAGTTCCGCTGTGGCGACCCCTAACCGGGAAAAGCCGAAAGACACAATAACATATATATATATATATATATATATATATATATATATATATATATATATGTGTGTGTGTGTGTGTGTGTGTGTGTGTGTGTGCATTATTTACTTTTTTTTTGCACTTGTAATGCTCATTGCAGCTGTATAGATAAACTGCTTTCTGTACAGATAAGTCTTTGACAGCAGATATGAATTTTGGCTGAGTGTAGTCAGATTTCAATGTTCATTTGTCAGCTGTCATGGTAAGATATGTGCAATGACAGTTTTTGTTTATCAGTGTGATTTCAGTGAGCCTGACGACTGTAATTAATAATGCAATAATAAGTGAGTACACCGATTCAATCAAAGCATGGAACCCCCCCCCCCCGCCCCCGCCCCCATGACATGCCTCAGGTGTCACAGAGTCTTCTGCCCATACTCACCCAGTTAAAAAAAAATAACTATTATGTGATCATCTCTGCCACTATCCATCAAGATTATTTAGTCAAAATGAAAATTAAATTTTCTCAAACTGCACCAAAGGTCACTCTGCACCAGTTATTTTATGTATTAAACCTGATAGATCATCAGTCTCCATGGACCCTTTATAGATTCAGCCTGAGAGGACTGTATGGTTAAGTGAATTGCTCAGAGTCAAACAGTTAGGCAACGGAGGCTGAGGGAATCAAACCTTGCACCACTGGACCACAGGAAACAGCTAGTTAACATGTCCTTAAACCTCTGTGCCAGAAGAAGAAGGAGGAGGAGAAGGAGGAGGAGGAGGAGGAGATGATAATAATAATAATAATAAAGAGGTTCAGCAGTAATGCTGATGCATGATATATACAGTTTATGACCTGAATGCCTGTAACAAGGTAGATTATCTTGGGCATAATGTAGATGATAGATTCTGAAATTATATGGTCAAATACATTTTTACTTGGTTCAATCAGGTATAGAGTTTATTAAATATTTTGCTATTTACATCTATGGCACAGGTACATTAATTGACTCTGTTGACTCATGTTTCAGATATTCTGTTTGATTGCAAAGCATGGGAAATGGCTATGTATATATATATATATATATATATATATATATATATATATATATATAGGTACATGTCAGTACATCAACAAGTTAGAAGATCGACATCCACTTCACCGACACATGAAATAATCGACACCGCAAATCACGGACATTTAACAGGTAAGAAGTTTAAATTTTGCTAATCATGCCTACCACACATGCATAACACTGCCACACTTACTAAAACATGGTAGGCATGATTAGCGAAATTTAAACTTCTTACCTGTTAAATGTCCGATTTATGTGTCGATTATTTCATGTCGGTGAAGTGGATGTCGATCTTCTAACTTGTCGATGTACTGACATGTACCCATATATATATATATATATATATATATATATATATATATATATATATATATATATATATATAAAATATAAATCAAATCGCCTTCTCAACTACTGAGAACTGGATGCTTCAAAACTACCTCTCTCTAAATGCCAACAAATACAAAATTCTGCTTTTCTCTCCCTCGAAATTCCTCCCTCTCGACAAACACTCTTTCAACATTATCAGCCATGCCAACTCCACCATAGAAGCTGCTCCTTTTGCTAAACGTCTTGGGGTTACTATTGATGAACACCTAAAATTCGATACTCATATTCAGCTAAATATTAAGAAAGTGCATCAGAAACTTGGCATGCTGTACAGAAACTCCCACTATCTCTCTCCTTCTACAAGACAAACAGTTGCCACTACCTACTTACTACCATCACCGTTGTACAGTGCTCCCCTACTAACCAACCTATCTTCCTCCATCTCTTCCAAACTGGAAATCTGTTACAACAAAATCTCAAAATTCGCCACTAATTCCAAATACTCCTCCCACCACTTTACATCTCTCCACCTGCTAAATTGGCTAGAACTTCCCAACTACCTTGACTACTTCCAACTCACTACAGTCCACAAACTAATTTTTAAACCAACTAGATGCCCAGCTCTAACAAACATCTTACCATCATACACCCCTCACGGAACTCTAAGATCTACCCACCAAAATCTAATTTCTGTACACAAACCAAACCATCCAGCTGGTCAGCTTCTCCTGTCCTTTTCCTTAGCCAAAAAATGGAATTCTCTCCCTCCCTCTCTAAGAATTTCTGAAAGCTTTGAACACTAAAACCCAGCTCCTTTCCCACTTCTCCCATAATTGGAAATGTAATTGCACTCTACCTAACCTGCTAATGACTCTACTAGAAGTAATTCTACTCCATACTGATTTCCTAAACAGCTGCCTCTCTCTGAATATAACGTAATCTAACATCTGTATCTTGAATGTATATATTGTAAATAGTATACTGTCTTCTCTCTCCTCCATCTGGGAATGATTCTCACTACTGCCAACTTATACATTTTGATGCTTTTTAACGAAGAATATCAACGCTTCCGTAACCTAAAATGTAATGTATGCACTCCACTTTTTCTATTTCACAACTGCCTCTCTCTGAGTACATCAATATCATGAATCTATACATTGTAAATAATGTACTTTCCACCTTTATTCACCCCTTTTCTGAAAAAAAATTGTATTTACAGCAATCTTACAAATGTTAGTTTTATAGCTATGTTCAGATGATTTACAGTTGTTAGTTTTTATAACCATGTACACATGCACTACTACCTCTGTGCAACTTAACCTCTGTACCACCTGTTCTCCAATCAAGTATGTAATGTATGTTAATCTATTTTGAGATTATTATACTTTACTAAGTTTTACTATATAATATTACTTTTTGCTTATTTTTACTATGTATTATGGAACTTTTCTCCCCGGGCCTCCACTGAAAACAGGCTCCTTGAGCCCAGTGGTCCTCCCCAGTCATCAAACTGGAAATAAATAAAGTAAAATAAATTGTTGAACTTGAATTCTGTGGGCTTCTGAAGTTTGCTAATTTAATATGGTTCTGAACTGCTGAAATATGATGGATGTGTGTATAGATGTGTTGATGCACTGGAATGTTAAATGCTGAAACAACCATAACCCTGTTCTTTTAAGAATTGCTACATACAAAGTTTTCTGCTGTAGTTTCTTTACTTGGCTGATTCTGAACCATTAATTTTGAATGAGTTGAGAGAAGCGATCTGCTGAAGAAGAAGATAAATCTATCTGATGAAAGTTGGAGCAATGCAACTTTTTGCTTTTCATATGGTTTTCAACACGATTCTATTAAAATTCAAACCTTTACTGTATAGCTGCTCTGAAAGGAAATGCACTAACATATCTTCTCCAGGTTGGTATCACAGGTGAGCTGTGTTTTTATTAATGTCTTATGTTATTGTATATCTTCATTCTCATTTCTATTAGTGTTATTCTCATTTAGCATAATACAGTGTATTGTATTAATTTGTGGTTGTATATCTCATTGTTCACTCATGTCCTGCACTTCAGAATTTCAATTGATACATTTATTTTATTGGGTGTGCATCATTGCTATATTCTCTGCAGTTTGCCATATTTTGCTAGTTTCTGATATATTTTATATAGAAAACTAGTCGTTTAATAGGGTAACCCAAAAGCAGCATATTTTAGTAGTGACATATAAGGGATCCGAAATGGTTAAGGTGGATTGCTAGCATCCCTTCAAAAGTAAAACAGACACTAAAATAACATTAGTACACAGTAATAACAATCAATTATTGTCACAACTACCCACTTGCAAATCAGTTTAAGGATCATATAAAGTGCAATAATTAATAACAGACCTGGTACTGTGATCTCAACCACAAATACTAATTCAGCAGAGCTCTTAAAGGGAAAATTGATTTCATCTTTAATTTTAATACTATTAAGGCCAGATGTTTACTTAAACTGTTACTGAAACTTCATCCAACTTTCTGCTAGACCCCTGACAAGCTGCACAGAAAACCTACTTCAAATGTCAGAGCCACTTGTGGCAAGTCTGCTGGCAGGCATTTTACTTTTAACTTTCCCTGAATGTTTGATACTGTCCCCCCTTTACTTAAACATGCATTAATATTGATAGTGCTTAAGGCTGCTGCCTCTATGCACCACAAGGTTACTGCCCTATTGTGACTGTTAGCCCACCCAAAAAACTTTTTTAAAAGGTAATATGTAGTCAAATACTAGAACACACTAACACATATGGGCTTCTTGTCAAGTTACATAGCTTCAGGACAGGATTTATCTCTATCTGCACTGTTCAGTGTAAATAATATAACAGAAAAAGGTCTTCTAACCGAGGCAGTGATTATCAGTTTAAGAAGGCCTTTGAAGCTTTAAGTCACAGACATCTTACAGCAGAACTAAAAAGATCTAGCTTTGGGCAAAGGATGTTGAAACTCAGAGTTATCTTATTATAAAGATGTTCAGGGAAATGTTAGACAAGCCTTGCTCGAAGTTATGATTCTTTGAATACCATGTTGCAGAGGGCTCACTTTCAGATCTATCAGTTTAATGTTATTATTAAACAATGTAATTGCTACTTTATCCAGCATTAATGTAGCAACAATGCCACTGAGCTTCTGATACTGAAAGCAGAGAGAACAAGAACTACAGTGCAAGTAAACCTGCAAATATTGTTTAGAAAGCTGTGGGACTGTGTACATCATAATAAAATATACTTAACAAAGCAATACTGCAATCATATTGCTTGGAACAGTGCCAGGACTGAAAAATTAACCACTGGTAATGTCTGTGATCAATATAAGGTACCATAGGGCAGCTACAGCAAAATAAGTACCTTTGACTATGATATCACCCACACCTTCCCATTAAAAAATGTTTAAATTAATATGTCCTAAACCCGTTAAAAGGATGTCATACACTTTCCAATTTGTATTCCTAAGAATACAGATTTTAAATAGGCATAACTGTATTATTCACAGTGCTGGTATAAATAATTTCATTAGTTTCTGTCAGGTCTTGTCATAATGTTATCTTGCTTTAGACTAAAGTAAACAAAATAAGGAGGTTTATAATCATTAAATCTAAAGAAACATCGCTATCTCACCTTTAAGGTAAGGCCGGCTGTTTATTGATAACAGCCAAAGCCGCTGTGCTGCTCGTCTCTTTCATGTTTAAACCTCTGCATTTTGGATTCTGTTGTGCTCTAGCTAGTTAGCATCTGTTATTATCCCTCTGCTCACAAAATTAAAGATTGTAGTTTCTTGAAAGACCAGCGTTTGGCTTTCTAATACATGGAAGTGTCTCCAGTAAAACTGCCCTGGCAAACTGGAATGCACTACTTTGAGATATAAGAATTAAGGAAAACTATACAAGTCTTAGAAAAAACTACTGCTGCAGCTAAGGGAAGTACAAAAGCCAGAGCCATACAGGAATTGGGTAAGAGACCTATTGTTCATCTGTCTTGCTGTCATAGTTTTACCTAATACATGAATGAGTATTCTGGCTCATAAAGGAAGGTCACTTCCCTCCTATGGCTGAATCAATGCTTAAATCATTCTGACTGTTATCTACTCTTTTACTAGGCAATGGATTCTAACTATGCAATATAATGCTAAATTGCTTTCTTATGAATTCTTGCATATTCTTGAAAGTGCTTGATATTAGTTAATGAAATGCTGACTATATTTGGAAACTGCATAAATCTATTTAATTTTTTCAGTTTGGCCTAGGCTGTGGCTGACATTGGTCATCTTATCACAAGCATACACTCTAGAACCTCAGCTCCTTCCCAAGATGATATAATAATAATAATAATAATTATAATAATAATGGGAGACATTAACGCTCTCTCTGTCTCTCAAGAGTCTGATCCTCTGGATTTCCTATT